>NC_068319.1:1273108-1330608 GCF_025860055.1 Xyrauchen texanus
TGTGTGTGTGTGCTGCGTGTGCATTACAATTATTTTATTTTTTTAAATAAAAATATAGAAAGAAAATTACAAATAATAAGAGAGAATACGAATTTTAGTAATGACATGATCGTGCCATGTAATAGAAAATGTCAAATTATCTGATATTTTTTATAACTAAAATAATAAAAATAGTTTTTATATACATAAATATATAAAAGGAGGTTATTTTATTTTTATTATTTATAATATATAAAAACAAATATATATTTTTTACAACTTTTAGAGTCATTTTCTATTAATTAAATGAGCTTTTTGTTGAAAGTTTTTCAACAGCATGAAATCAACATGAATACAACCTTTACATTAAGAACATAGTACACATTCATTCATTTATGTATTTATATATTAAGATTTTATTTCTTTGTCAATTTGCCAATTTTAATGTTACTGTCCCATTGATGGAATATTGAATACTTGAAATCAGAAAAGGTTTATTGTCCGTTGACAAAGCTCCGTTCATGCAGGATGTGGTGGTTGTGGGCGAGGAGAACTTCACGACGCCCTGCTACATTCAGATGGACGAAGAGGCGTGTCACATCCTGACGGAGACGCTGGGCACGTACAGTTTAGTGGGTCAGTCTGTGAGCGCTGCCACCACAAAGAGACTCAAACTGGCCATCTTCGGTCCCGTCAGCTGCACTGTACTGGAGTACAACATCAGAGTTTACTGTCTGGACGACACGCAGGACGCGCTGAAGGTCAAGAGTCACATGCACCATCAGTCATTCATCAGCACTGTTACCATAGCCATTAGTTGCATGTCCTTTCGAGTGTTTGTGCGAGTGTTTGTATGAGTGGGTGTTTTTGCATGTATTTGAATGTGTTTGGGTGAGCAGCAGATGTAGTGTAGGTGTCAGCATGCATATGAATATAATCTCAATCACTGTGAGACACCCACACATATAAACACAACAAAACACACAATTAAACACGAGCATAAAGTGTGATAGAACTGTGCGTCTCTTTCCTACTGAGCTCTGATGGACTTCCTGTTTGTGTCTTCAGGAGGTTCTTCAGATGGAGACACAGATGGGTGGAAAGTTACTGGACGAACCGAAGTCTCTGAACTTTAAGGACAGCACACACAACCTGCGTCTGTCTCTGCACGACGTGCCACACACACTCTGGAAGAGCAAACTCCTCGCCAAATACCAGGTACAGAGTCGCATCACACAATGAAGCACACGAGGTTTGGAGAGTTTGTAGTTGATCTTTGCGTAAGAGCGCATCACTGATGTTAGAGCGACATTCTGTAAATGTTCTTGCAACGTGCATTTTTGGATGATATAACCCTTTAATATTAAAAGCTTTGAATCATTTAGCACAGGCTTTTACAGTGGCGATAAAAAGTATGTGAACCCTTTGGAATTTCCTGCATTTATGTATTAATGTCCCCAATTTGTAACGCCCAATTCCCAATGCGCTCTTAGTCCTCGTGGTGGCGTAGTGACTCGCCTCAATCCGGGTGGCGGAGGACGAATCTCAGTTGCCTTCACATCTGAGACCGTCAATCCACGCATCTTATCACGTGACTTGTTGAGTGCGTTACCGTGGAGACGTAGCACGTGTGCAGGCTATTCTCCGCAGCATCCACGCACGACTCACCACACGCCCCACCGAGAGCAAAAACCACATTATAGCGACCACAAGGAGGTTACCCCATGTGACTCTACCCTCCCTAGCAACCGGGCCAATTTGGTTGCTAAGGAGACCTGGCTGGAGTCACTCGGCACGCCCTGGATTCAAACTCACAACCCCCGGTATAAATGTATCTTAGAATGTGATTTAGATTTAGTGTAGGTTGGAAAAAAGTATGTGAACCCCTATGCTAATGAAGTGAACAAAAGCTAATTAGAGTCATGAGTTGGCAAACCTGGCATCCAATTAATGAAATTAAATCGGAGGTGTGGGTTAGAGCTACTTTGACTTGCTTAAGACTTGAAGGAATCATTGGAACCGGTTAACATCTCTGTTCATGAGTCTACTATATGGAAAACATTAAACAGGTATAGTGTTCATGGCAGGACATCATGAAGGAAGCTGCTGCTTTCCAACAAAAACATGATTGTGCACCTGAAGTTTGCCAAAGACCTCCTTAACACTCCACAACGCTACTGGGAAAATGTTTTGTGGATTAATTAAACTAAGGTTGAATTGTTTTGGAATAACACGCAGCACTACATATGGTGTTAAAAGGGCACCGCATACCACATCGACCAGTTATGAAATCCAAGGGTTCACTTACTTTTTCCCCATCACTGTGAAAGTGTAATGGGATGTGTTCCATAAAGACATGTGGAGTGGTGGTGGTGTAGTGGGCTAAAGCACATAACTGGTAATCAGAAGGTTGCTGGTTTGATCCCCACAGTCACCACCATTGTGTCCTTGAGTAAGGCACTTAACTCCAGGTTGCTCCGGGGGGATTGTCCCTGTAATAAGTGCACTGTAAGTCGCTTTGGATAAAAGCGTCTGCCAAATGCATACATGTACATGAAATATTATAATTGTTGTGTCTTGTTATCTTGAGCACTTTGTGTTTTTCTACACACGTGACCAATGGGGTTCACATACTTTTGCCACTGGATCCAAATGAGGAACATACTGTAAGCAATAACAGCTGTAATAGTACAGAAGCTGAAGTAGAACAATGAGACTGTATGACAAACGTTAATGAATGCAACCTTATTGTAAAGAGGTTTCCAAACATTGTATCCAATATTTCTGCAGAAGCTGCTGTACATTAGACCAAAATAGGTTTTGCACAGAGCCGGTCTGCGATTTGTATTTGTCAAGATGGACCAGCAAGTAGGAATCGTTCAAACTGCTGCAGACAGACTTTTGGGGCACTACAGATCTATTCTAGCCACTGTCTTTGTAGTTCACGTTGTCATTCTCTCTTTGTCTCTCAGGAGCTGTCGTTTCAGCAGGTGTGGAGCGGATCTCAGCGTAATCTTCACTGTACGTTCACACTGGAGCGTTTCAGTGCAAATACAGTCGATCTCTGCTGTAAGCTGTGTGTGAGACAGGTGGAGGGAGAGGGACAGATATTCCAGCTCAACACCACCTTGTCTGAGGTCAGTACATACTACATGCCACAAATCGCAATTTTGACTAGGAGGAGGGCGTGACCGGGCCGCGATGGTGCACGGTAGGCACTGAATCAGCTGATCAGTGGTAGAGCGAGATAAAGGGGAGCCGGAGGCGCCAGTTCGAGAGAGAGAGAGAGAGAGAGAGAGAGAGGGGCGCATGTGGCCACATGTGGCATTCTCTCTTTGTTTTAAGTTAATTTATAGCATTAAAGTTTGTTGACTGTTTAGCCGGTTCCCGCCACCTCCTTGCCCACCTTTACCTGTTACAGTGGTGCTGAAACCTGGGCGGGAGGAAGGATTCGCTGTCGCAGGATCCTCGCCGTTGCCATCCACCAGGGGAGCAGCTGCGGCCATCTGCCTGAAGACGGAGGGGTTGCTGCCGGCTGACGAGAGCAGGAGGAACTGCTGCTGTCTGCTGAGAAGGGGAGGTGAGGTTCCGTCCGCCAGGGGCCGGAGGACTCGCTGCCATCCACCTGAGGACGGAGGGATTGCTACCAGCCGCCGAGAGACGGGGGAACCACTGCTGTCTGCCGAATAAGAGGAGGAGTGGTTCCGTCCACCAGGGGCCGGAGAACTCACCGCCATCCACCAGCGGAGCAGCCGCGGCCATCTGCCTGAGGACGGAGGGATCGCTGCCAGCCGCCGAGAGACGGAGGAACCACTGCTGTCTGCCGAATAAGGGGAGGAGTGGTTCCATCCTCTAGGGACCGGAGGACTCGCTGCCATCCACCAGGGGAGCAGCCGCGGCCATCTGCCTGAGGACGGAGGGATCGCTGCCAGCCACCGAGAGACAGAGGAACCACTGCTGTCTGCCGCATAAGGGGAGGAGTGGTTCCATCCGCCAGGGGCCGGAGGACTCGCTGCCATCTGCTGGGGGAGGAGTGAGTTGATATCCGCCAGAGGGCAGAGGAGCGGTTTGAGGACCAGGCGACAGCATGTCCGGGAGCCGGCGATTAAGTTCTTCTCTCTCTCTCTGTGTGTCTTTACTCCTCCCTTCCTTCTCCCCACGCCTCCCCCGTGGGTGGACTGCCGGCTGACAGAATGGACGGAAGGACAGCGTCTCCCCTCCAGAGGTGGGGGGGGGGGAGTAAGTCAGTCCTGTGGCGCCCCGGCCTGAATCAGGCAGGGGAGTAGTGTGACGAGGAGGGCGTGGCCAGGCCATGATGGTGCGCAGCTGGCGCTGAATCAGCAAATGCAAACACATTCTGGGCCCTAGAATGTCTAACTAGTCCTAGGCCGTTCGGTCCCAATATCGATAATTATCAAAAACAGTTTGAACTTTCGAGTCATCGACACAAACAAGTACAAAGTGACCGTGGCCACTTGTACATAAATGGTTTTAACTCTTGAACGGAATGAGCTATTTTCACAAAATTTGGGATACTTATGTACGGGGTCAATCTGAGGACACGTGGAAATAATTGTGCACCTAGGCCTATTGGTGCGCTATAACCTTACAATAGCTCTAAACCATTAGTCTGATCGACTTAAAATGTTGCATGCAGTGTGTTTGTCCAAAGTTCCATTAAGATTTATGAGGATAATCACATATTTAGAAAAAACATGGCCGCCATTGACTAATCAACTTTGAGCAGCTGTTAGACAAGGTTAACAAAGGCCGATCAGAGTGAAAATTGGTTGGCCTATTTGACTGTCTAACCAAGAGGTCTCTGCAAAATTAGAAAAATAATTGACCACTGGGATGCGCTCTCACATTTTACATGTGTGTAAATGGTTGTGTATTATGTGGTGTTTCACACAGCTACACGTTATTGTCATCTAATAATAGATCTCCTCATTCTGAACTACTTTGCCTCGAGAACCATTTGTGTCAGTCAAATGAGACTTTAAAAACATACTTTTGCTATTTACTTCTAGTTTTTTCATTCAACATCATCAAAACCTGTTCAGGAAGAATCTGGGGACAGCCCAGATCAATAATAATTACTTTTTATTTTGCATGCCTATAACAGGGTCATTCAAAAATATGGGCGTGGCCTAGTTTGCCCTAAAGCCTATAACTCCTAAACAATAAATCCGATTTTCTTCAAATTTGGAACACATATGCAACATGAGATTCTGACGAAACGTGCCAAATTTGGTGGAGATCAGACAATAGATGGCACTATAACTGTCAGGAATGTTAAAGATACCATATCTCTAATGGTTCTCAACATGAGGACTCATGGATCCTGTCACCTTAAGCTTGCTCACAGGGGGGTCTTTATTTTCTATTTATTTGAAGGCGCAATTTACAATCATGTTTTGTTTTTGTTTTTAAACCGCACTATTATGGCTCGAAGACATTACCAAATTACAGCTTTTACTGTTAATGCATCATTTTCCGTAAAGCTGCTTTTGAAATGATGCGTGTTGTGAAAAGTGCTATACAAATAAAAATGACTTCTGTTTTAGGTGCTAACAGACTGTCTTATTGAAACCTAATATATTTTACATACGTTCTTAAAGGCCCTTGATTGGTTGAACCCTGTTAATTGCTGCTTGCAGCTCTCTCTCTCTCTCTCTCTCTCTCATATATATATATATACCTGCATTCATTATAATTAATGCAGCCTACATCCAATTATTCCTGACGAGCACATTTTCCATGTGTATATATAAGGAGCATGTCGCTGTCATAATATGCCATAAAGTACGCAGTTAATGCACAAAAGAACATGAGACACAAATGGACCATATTAACATGCATTAAATACTCTTACCTGTGCCGTCTTCATTTATATCGATGCTGATTGACAGCTAATGAAAAATATAATAGGACATTGAAATGCACTTGACCAAAACTATTTGTGCATGCTGTCTCGCCAAACCACTAATGTCCAAGACTTGGTGCCAGCTTGCGCAAAATGCCAACACTTTTTGGCCACGCCCAGTGACGCATCACACAGCACTGCGCTCAAGACGTAGCGGTCTTTAAATAGTGCCCTGAATGTTAAAAACACAGCTGATTCAGAGATCTTCTGCGACACTTATCACAATCAAATCCAGCTGACATTTTGGCGCAAACGACAGGAAGTGAGAAAGAAAAGAGCATTAGAGAGAATGTCAGGATGGGTGGGGGGCAGTTGATTTACCGTTAATCTTTAATCCTCATCGTTCAGATGGTCTTCCTTTCATTCGCTTTGTCTCTTATTTCTGCTGTCGTCAGCTTTACCCAGCAGCACCTCTGACTGTATGAGCGTCTCCTCAGATAATTCTCCTAAACCCTGATGATGTCACATTTCACACTTTCTGTTTTAATGCTGAAGTCAATCATTTGGGTTTCTATAACCTCCTGAGACCCGAGCGTGACTGCTGTGTGCATTTTCCATTTCCCTTTTTGATTTGTAACTAGTAGCACCTAAGAAACAAGCAAAGAAATGTTCTACAAATGCATGTCCTCATATGTGGACTGCGGGACTCCGTATTGTACAGTGATAACAATATACGTAAATTACAAGATTTATAATAAAATGAAGCTAAACGACCCACAGATGTGTTAGAGTAGAAAGTTATTCAAAATAACATGTTTTTTCAGCTTTTGAGGGAATTATGTCCCAAAATCCACGTATGTGGACATCATGT
The DNA here is from genome assembly GCF_025860055.1 of Xyrauchen texanus. Lineage (NCBI taxonomy): Eukaryota > Metazoa > Chordata > Actinopteri > Cypriniformes > Catostomidae > Xyrauchen > Xyrauchen texanus. The sequence goes on from NC_068319.1 coordinate 1,279,825, forward strand.
TTATCGGCACGCTGACTTGCTAAAAATCAATGCGTTTTTTAAAGCAGCATATCAAACGAAACTAGAGACTCTCCTCTTTACAACCAATGAGGTTTCAATAATAAAACATAAAGAGATTTCTCACCAGAGGCACTTTTGTTGGTGCTGTGCCCGTAAAAGCGCTTCACAGAAATCAACGGCATGCTGTTGTGTCATGTGACTCAGTGCGGCAGATGTTTAACCCTTAAATGACAGTCTAGAGTCTTGTGAACAGAATTCAGTCAATTTATATTAATTCAAATTATGTGTGGTATATAGCAAAGCCTAAATACAACGTCCACACAAGTGGACACAAGGATAAACAGCTGGAACTCTGGGACTCTTCGTCAACATTTTGGATGCAACAAAAGAACAAGCCTTTTTGAAACTCTCCCAAATGTATTGTTTCAACCTGTACATTTTCATTCTATCAGTCATCAATCAACATGTACAGTTACAGTAATACATGTATACATTGTGTAGAAGCAAATAGTCCCTCATATTCTCGGTTCTTCTCAATATAGTTCATTAGCTGAACTGTAGACTGGTTATGGCTGCCAATCAAAGATGATTCTCCAAACACATGACTGATGTGTTCGCAGATGTTGTGTATCTGTTTTCTGAACAGTGATTCTGCAGTTGTGTGACTGTGTGTGTCTCTGTTTCACGTGCAGGACTCTCAGTGTATCGACACGTCTCTTTTGGATCCGGCCAGTAACATCACCACACTGGTGGGTCCGAACGCCTTCCGGATCCCGCTGTCCATCCGACAGAAGCTGTGCGGGAGTCTCGACGCTCCTCAAACGCGAGGCAATGACTGGAGGATGCTGGCGCACAAACTCAACCTGGACAGGTGACGACTGTGTGTGTGAGTGTGTGTGTGTGTGTGTGTGTGTGTGTGTGTGTGTGTGCGTGTGCGTGTGTGTGTGTGTGTGTGTGTGTGAGAGTGTGTGTGTGTGAGTGTGTGAGAGAGAGTGTGTGTGTGTGTGAGAGAGAGAATGTGTTTGGTGTAGTGTGTGTGAGTGTGTGTGTGTGAATGAGTGAGTGTGTGGTGTGAGTGTGTGTGTGAGTGTGTGTGTGTGTGTGTGTGTGTGTGTGTGTGTGTGTGAATGAGTGTGTGTGTGTGAGTGAGTGAGTGAGTGTGTGTGTGTGAGTGAGTGTGTGAGTGAGTGTGTGAATGTGAGTGAGTGTGTGAGTGCGCGTGTGAATGTGTGAATGAGTGTGTGTGTGTGTGTGAATGAGTGTGTGTGTGTGAATGAGAATGTGTGTGTGTGTGTGTGAATGAGTGTGAGTGTGTGTGTGTGTGAATGAGTGTGTGTGTGTGTAAATGAGAATGTGTGTGTGTGTGTGAGTGAGTGTGTGAATGAGTGTGAGTGAATGTGTGTGAGTGAGTGTGTGTGAGTGCGCGTGTGAATGTGTGAATGAGTGTGTGTGTGTGTGTGAATGAGTGTGTGTGTGTGTGTGAGTGTGTGAATGAGTGTGTGTGTGTGTGTGTGTGAATGAGTGTGTGTGAGCGTGTGTGAGCGTGATGTCAAAGTTCAAAACAGCTCAAGTCTGACTGGTGTTCTGTTAAATATTCTGTGAATCGTTGCTTTCTTAAAATGTTTCAGTTGTTCTTTTGTGTCGTCACATCATTTTAAATCTTAAAATACTCTCATCGTTTTTGTTTATTGTTAATTAGCAAATGTTTCAATAAAACCTCTTAACTCGGTTTAGATCTGTTGATGAATCTTTGTTCATTAATCTTCATCTGTTTCCTCTTAAGTGTATTAAAGTTTTTTTCTGCTTTTTCTCTGTGATTTTGTCATGCAGAATTTTCACTTTCATTCTAGACAACAACAACAAAACAAAACAAAAAAACATTATTTCAGTGTCTGTGTGTGTTTCAGGTATCTGAACTACTTCGCCACAAAGTCGAGTCCGACAGGTGTGATTCTGGACCTGTGGGAGGCGCAGCACTTCCCCGACGGAAATCTCAACCGCCTCGCCGCCGTGCTGGAGGAGATGGGTCGCCATGAGAACATTGTGTCCATGGCAACAGAGCACTGACACCTGTCCAGAGTGTCGAGCGCAGGAAGTTCCCGGGAAGTGTGAGAGCGTGAGTCACAGCGGGCGGCCAAGATCGCTGCCAGAATCACCGTGGAAACATGCGAAGCACTTCTGATGTCGTTTAATTCTTCAAAGAAAAGTGACTTGGAAGGTGAAAATATAAAGAAGAGGAAAGACTGCGGCCCTGTCTGTATTACTCCTGGTACAGTTTTTTATTTGTCAAATTAGTTTCTTAGGAAACGCGACTTCTGCTGTCCAAATACTGGACCTACAGCCCCCCCTCACCCTCCTTTCTGGGACGTGGGATAATCAAAACAGGAAGTGGGAGTGGCTAACAGGCACTACATCAGACTCATGATTTCTCCCAGCTTATTCATTAAAAATATGAGTTACATTTACATTTATTCATTTATGGCAAGCGGAGTTGATTTGAGCATGTGCAGGATGTGAATTATAGATATTCAATTTTCAATAGTTAAAATCTTAGTTTTTTATATCAGTAATTGATATCAGGCCAAACTATTCTAAATTAAATCTTGTAATATTTATTCATATATTTAGATAAAGCATTAAATGCAGAATTAAATTGTTTTTTTTTTTAAATAAAAAGAACTATAAAATCTTAAGTTGGTCTCTTAATCAATAAATGTCTCTTGTATTTTATTTTAGCACTAGTTTGCATCTTTTTTTTATTATTATTTTGGCCCTCCAAATGATCTGTGATGCACTCTTGTTCAAAACGCAATTACAGCGATCTGTCTTACTTAAATTAGCAACTTGTAAATATGATAATTTTATACCAGTAATTACATTGTCACTAGTGAAAATGCCTATTCCTGATATCAACAATTGACTGCAAACTCGTGAGAGGTGAAAAAGGGAGAGTGTAATAGTAGGTGTTCCAGAAGTATATTTTCAGTTAACCCTTTATAAAAAAATGTTATGCTTAAACCGTTAAAGTCTCTGTATAGGTATCATTCGAAAGCTTAGAATGTGAACTTTTCAGAAATATCCATCACTTCTGCATTGATATTGCTTAAAATAACAAAATAAGGCTTCAAAACATTCACATTGAAAATTAGCGCCCCTAGAGGTAAGGGGTATAAATATTTATATAAAATAAAAGTCCTTCATATAGCACATAAATGGGCAAGTCATATATCAAATGAAAGCTCTCATTCTCAGGAATGTGACTGTATAGTTTATTTTGTTGCACTAATAACACAGTTCAAAAGATTTTCAAAAGAATCACAAAGTGAAATGTGATTTATTTAGGACATTAAATACAAACGTCTCATTTATGCACTGATAACTGCTGCTGTAAGCACCCAAATAACCGAACACTTAAATCTGATTTTACTTTAGGATGTACTCTATAAAATGAGCCATTGTTTACTTGTCTGTGAGTTTGCTTGTGTGAATAATCCAATGTTATATCTTAGATGTCCAGAACAAAATATGTGATCCAGCAAGGAGTAGCATGCCAAACAAATCATCCCAAAAAAAATTCAACTATTGATATTCACATCAATATCATTGAGAGGAGGATCTCAGCTTTCTAATGACCCCTAGATTGAGCTTGTAGTCCACTCAGAGGCCGAGATATTCAATGAAACGCAAATGCAAGGGTGTTGCTAGAACTGAACATTAGACTGAATGTCTATGGACGAGCACATCTGTAAGGGGTATAATGTGTTAGAGCGCCACCTACAGTTCACATCTGTGAGGGGTATAATGTGTTACAGCGCCCCCTACAGTTCACATCTGTGAGGGGTGAAATGTGTTAGAGCGCCACCTACAGTTCACATCTGTGAGGGGTATAATGTGTTAGAGCGCCCCCTACAGTTCACATCTGTGAGGGGTATAATGTGTTAGAGCGCCCCCTACAGTTCACATCTGTGAGGGGTGAAATGTGTTAGAGCGCCCCCTACAGTTCACATCTGTGAGGGGTATAATGTGTTAGCGCCCCCTACAGTTCACATCTGTGAGGGGTAAAATGTGTTAGCGCGCCCCTACAGTTCACATCTGTGAGGGGTGACGTGAGTTAGAGCGCCCCTACAGTTCACATCTGTGAGGGGTATAATGTGTTAGAGCGCCCCTACAGTTCACATCTGTGAGGGGTAAAATGTGTTAGCTAGCCCCCTACAGTTCACATCTGTGAGGGGTATAATGTGTTAGAGCGCCCTACAGTTCACATCTGTGAGGGGTGAAATGTGTTAGAGCGCCCCTACAGTTCACATCTGTGAGGGGTAAAATGTGTTAGCGCCCCTACAGTTCACATCTGTGAGGGGTATAATGTGTTAGAGCGCCCCCTACAGTTCACATCTGTGAGGGGTATAATGTGTTAGAGCGCCACCTACAGTTCACATCTGTGAGGGGTGAAATGTGTTACAGCGCCACCTACAGTTCACATCTGTGAGGGGTGAAATGTGTTAGAGCGCCCCCTACAGTTCACATCTGTGAGGGGTATAATGTGTTAGCGCGCCCCCTACAGTTCACATCTGTGAGGGGTGAAATGTGTTAGAGCGCCCCCTACAGTTCACATCTGTGAGGGGTAAAATGTGTTAGCGCGCCCCCTACAGTTCACATCTGTGAGGGGTGACGTGAGTTAGAGCGCCCCCTACAGTTCACATCTGTGAGGGGTGACATGTGTTAGAGCGCCACCTACAGTTCACATCCGTGAGGGGTAAAATGTGTTAGAGCGCCACCTACAGTTCACATCTGTGAGGGGTGAAATGTGTTAGAGCGCCACCTACAGTTCACATCTGTGTATTGTGATGGAGGTGATGGAGGAAAATAATTTTTCTAGTACTTGCTGCCATCTAGTGGAATAAAATAAGACAATTTGGAGGGAGATGGAGTTACATGTAACCAAGTTAGGACAACAACAAAAAAAGTTTTTTCAAAAAGCAATTATCACAATATTATAAACACATGTATTATTAGTTATGCATAATTTAATCTTTTTTGTGTGTGTGTGTGTGTGTGTTCTCTGAAAAATGTGATTTATTTATTTTTTTGTTGCAATTATTCCAGAGAATTAGTCCAGCTTTTAAATTTAAGTGTGAATAATAGTGGGCAGCCGTCCAAAAATGCACGAGTTTAAAGGGTTTTATATTTTGTTTTGTTATTTTATATAAAGCTTTTTTATGTAGGTGTTTAAGTTTAAAGTAGCTCTTTCAAGTAATTTTAATAAGGAAAATCTAACCAAACAATTTTGGGCAAATTAGCTTCAGAAAAGTTGACTTTAGCTGAAAGGCGAGTAGTTTGCCTCCCTGATAAATGCTCATTTTTGATATCTTTAATTACTCTTAAATAATTTTGGAATCTGAAATCAAGCAGATATGTTAAAGTCTATCTTACTAGTTATAGTAATATTACATATATCTGAAATCAACATTGCTTCTAGTAAAAAGCACGAAACTGAGCATCTTTATCTGAGCCCGTATTCACAAAACATCTTAAGGCTAAAACAAGCTGCTAACTCGGAAATGTAGGAGCAGCTCTTAAAAATGAGGGGCGTGTCACTTCTCATTTTAGGAATCATTACATTTTAATAGAGTAATTCATGAAGCATTTTAACATTAAAAGTAGCTCCTAAACCCACAACTGAGGACTTCTAAATCCTTAAGAGTGAACCACAAACTATCCAAAGCACGACTGCTGTCGTCAATCCACATTAAAAACTAAATTTTAGAATATTATTATGACACAGACCGTCTAAAAAGGTATTATAAAGGTAGAGCCGATGTATTTTAATGTTATAATATTATTATGTTGACATTGACCTTTAAAAAAGGTATGGTTCCTATGGATGTTTGCTTGCTGCAGAGAAAAAGGGGGCATTCATGGGGAATCATGGCAATCGTGGGGGCTCAATCGATCGAACTGTCTGTCTGTGTCTGTCTGTCTGTCTACTGTATGTATGTTGTGTGTGTGTGTGTATATATATAGGGAGCTGTGCAATGTGTGCAGCCTTTAGCCTCCTTGTTAGCGTGCCCGCCTGCGCAGACGCCAGTTCGATTCCTGCTGGGAATGGGTCGAGTAGGACCAGTTACAATGGTGCAGTGGTGCCGTGACCCGGATGGGAGTGAGGTTTGAGGGGGTGAGTGTAACACAGCCAGCTGGTAGATAGCTGTACAGTGTGTAAACCTCACTCTCCTGACCTCAAGATGTGCACTAGCGACTGATGCTAGAACCTGTAGACTTTAGCCTCCTTGTTAGCACACCTGCATCCTATGCCGGAGACACACTTTTGTGAGATACTGTATATATGTGTGTGTGTGTGTGTGTGTGTGTAACTGATCCTACTCGACCCGCTCACATTTCTGTAAATATTTGATTATATCTTTTCATGTGTGCAGCTTGTATAACAGTGTAAATTTGCTGTCCCCTCAAAATAACTCAACACACAGCCATTAATGTCTAAACCGCTGGCAACAAAAGTGAGAACACCCCTAAGTGAAAATGTCCAAATTGCTATGAGGTGCCATGTTGAACTTCCAGTGACCAGTATGAGGGAGTGTGAGAGTGATGACACCAAATTTAACACACCTGCTCCCCATTCACACCTGAGACCTTGTAACACTATCGAGTCACATGACACCGGGGAGGGAAAATGGCTAAATGGGCCCAATTTGGACATTTTCACTTAGGGGTGTTCTCACTTTTGTTGCCAGCGGTTTAGACATTAATGGCTGTGTGTTGAGTTATTTTGAGGGGACAGCAAATATACACTGTTATACAAGCTGTACACTCACTAATTTACATTGTAGCAAAGTGTAATTTCAACAGTGTCATCACATAAAAAGATATAATCAAATATTTACAAAAATGTGAGGGGTGTACTTACTTTTGTGAGATACTGTGTGTGTGTGTGTGTGTGTGTGTGTATATATATATATCAGTATATATCGATGTCTGTCTTTTCTGACAAATAGCAGTTTCCTGTCTACCAATCACTGTGGGCGATTTTAAAGAATGCACTAATAAAACGTGACATCTTATTTTAAGATTTACTTACTAAAACTTGCTCTTAGCAGTTTTGTGAAATAGGCTTTAAGCAAAAACTCTTAGCTAGGAACTCTTTGGAGAACTCGTAGTGGTAAGATAAAAATGGTTGTGAATGCACATTTGAACTAGTAATTATTCATATTAAAAAAATCACATTTTTACCAGTAAGAAGTGCATTGCTGATATGTGAAATTAGAAGTTTAGCTAGTATGAAATTAATTATAGAAATATCTGTAATTGCATTTTGAACAGGAGTGAATGACGGATCACATGCTAGTGAAAATAAAGACGTTTGATATCAACAATAAACATTTTAACTAGTAAAAATTGAATTATCTATAATTCATATCCTGCGCGTGATTCAATGTCAGAAGGACTAAAAGCGCATTCAAAGATTTATGTTTGATCAGAGTGTTTGTTCCCTTGGAAACGAACCCTTTACATGAATATATTTCAAACTGCTTCATTTATAATCATTTATTTAGATTTCAATGCACACTCATATCGTTTTTTTATGTATTATCTCTCTTTATTTTGGATTATGAGCGCTGGTTTGTGATTGGCCACCTCATTTGCATTGTTTAACGGCACCATCCGGTGAACAGACCCTGCAACTACACATGCACGGTAACATCACGCCTCCTGTAAATATATGTGCATTCAAAACATTGTAACTGTAAAGTTGAACAGTATTCTGTGATCATATTCTTCTTAATTGCATTTTGTTGCATAGTGACTTTTATGTAATCACAATTTAGAAACAAACAAAAAAAAAAAACAGAGGAACTAAAGATCTTTGAGTGTCTTGAGATCTTCACGTCTTGGTTGGGGACACAAACATGGAGGAATTACTGGACACTATTTCAGGAAAACTTGTGTCTAGAATTCTGACGTCGCCCCTCATGACATCATCAGGTCCAGATGTGAGAACAGGCACATGCTGTTTTGCTCTTTCTTTGTGACATCTGCAGATATTTGCCTCAAATCCTTTTGTTTGTGCAGCTTCAAAGCTTCTCCAGGTTTCGTGGCGATGGTGAGACTTTCCTGAGTTTACTGTTGCACCTTGAACGTGCAGCAGCGTTTGTGTGGCGAATCAGAGAGATGTTGAGGTGTGACCGCGGTCCTGAACACAGGTGAACAGTCACATACAGCAGTGATCCTCAGCTGGTTCTGTTATTATACTGGACATTGAGTAATGACCCGACACAGTACCAAATAATCATTTAATATAGTCTGGGTCAGTATGTGTGTGTATGTATATATATATATATATATATATATATATATATATATATATATATATATATATATATATATATATATATATATATACATCTGAATTTTTTCCCCTACAGTCCCAGAACCCATTTTGGGGTCTCGAACCACCAGTTGAGAAACACTGTTATTATCGCAAGTCCTTTTGACATTTAATAATGTGCAGGATATGAATTATAAATAACTATAATTACATTTTTGCTAGTGAAAATGCCAACTCTTGAGATCAGCAGAGGGATTACTACATGTGTAAATGAATTTTAATATCAGTAATTGTGTTACGGAAATGATGTAAATTCAACTAGTAAAAACATGATTCTTGATATCTGTAAGTGTATTTTTACTAGTAGAATTTACAATGTAAAACACTCCTGTTCAAAATAAAATTACAGATATCTATAATTAATTTCTTACTCAGTTCACATATCAACTATGTGCTTCTTACTAGTAAACATTGTAATTTTTTTATTGCCACTAGTAAATAAAACTTAATTCAATATGTTCATTTCAGATGTGATTGTAGCAAGAAAGCATTTTAGGGTTTTATTAAAAGTAAATATATGTATGATAAATATATATGTTCAAATTAATTTACAAATATTACAAATTTGTAAGACGTAAATAACTGATATATCGAAATTTTTAACCATAAAAATGGAACGATGCTACTAGTAAGACGTAAATAGCTGATATATCGAAATTGGAATTTTTACCAATAAAAATGGAACGATGTTACTAGTAAGACGTAAATAGCTGATATGTCAAATTGTAACGATGTTACTAGTAAGACGTAAACAGCTGATATATTGAAATTGGAATTTTTACCAATAAAAATGGAACGATGCTACTAGTAAGACGTAAATAGCTGATATATCGGAATTGAATTTTTAACAATAAAAATGGAACGATGTTACTAGTAAGACGTAAATAGCTGATATATCGAAATTGAATTTTTACCAATAAAAATGGAACAATGTTACTAGTAAGATGTAAATAGCTGATATATCGAAATTTTTAACAATAAAAATGGAACGATGCTACTAGTAAGACGTAAATAGCTGATATATCGAAATTGAATTTTTACCAATAAAAATGGAACGATGTTACTAGTAAGACGTAAATAGCTGATATATCGAAATTGGAATTTTTAACAATAAAAATGGAACGATGTTACTAGAAAGACGTAAAAAGCTGATATGTAAAATTGGAACGATGTTACTAGTAAGACGTAAATAGCTGATATATCAAAATTGGAATTTTTACCAATAAAAATGGAACGATGTTACTAGAAAGACGTAAATAGCTGATATATTGAAATTGGAATTTTTACCAATAAAAATGGAATGATGTTACTAGTAAGACGTAAATATCTGATATATCGAAATTGGAATTTTTACCAATAAAAATGGAACGATGTTACTAGTAAGACGTAAATAGCTGATATATCGAAATTGGAATTTTTACCAATAAAAATGGAACGATGTTACTAGTAAGACGTAAATAGCTGATATATCGAAATTGGAATTTTTACCAATAAAAATGGAACGATGTTACTAGTAAGACGTAAATAGCTGATATGTCAAATTGTAACGATGTTACTAGTAAGACGTAAACAGCTGATATATTGAAATTGGAATTTTTACCAATAAAAATGGAACGATGCTACTAGTAAGACGTAAATAGCTGATATATCGGAATTGAATTTTTAACAATAAAAATGGAACGATGTTACTAGTAAGACGTAAATAGCTGATATATCGAAATTGAATTTTTACCAATAAAAATGGAACAATGTTACTAGTAAGATGTAAATAGCTGATATATCGAAATTTTTAACAATAAAAATGGAACGATGCTACTAGTAAGACGTAAATAGCTGATATATCGGAATTTTTAACAATAAAAATGGAATGATGCTACTAGTAAGACGTAAATAGCTGATATATCGAAATTGAATTTTTACCAATAAAAATGGAACGATGTTACTAGTAAGACGTAAATAGCTGATATATCGAAATTGGAATTTTTAACAATAAAAATGGAACGATGTTACTAGAAAGACGTAAAAAGCTGATATGTAAAATTGGAACGATGTTACTAGTAAGACGTAAATAGCTGATATATCAAAATTGGAATTTTTACCAATAAAAATGGAACGATGTTACTAGAAAGACGTAAATAGCTGATATGTCAAATTGTAACGATGTTACTAGTAAGACGTAAACAGCTGATATATTGAAATTGGAATTTTTATCAATAAAAATGGAATGATGTTACTAGTAAGACGTAAATAGCTGATATATCGAAATTGGAATTTTTACCAATAAAAATGGAACGATGTTACTAGTAAGACGTAAATAGCTGATATATCGAAATTGGAATTTTTACCAATAAAAATGGAACGATGTTACTAGTAAGACGTAAATAGCTGATATATTGAATTTGGAATTGTTTCCAATAAAAATGGAACGATGTTACTAGTAAGACGTAAATGGCTGATATATCGAAATTGGAATTTTGACCAATAAAAATGGAACGATGTTACTAGTAAGACGTAAATCGCTGATATGTCAAAATGGAACGATGTTACTAGTAAGACGTAAATAGCTGATATATCAAAATTGGAATTTTGACCAATAAAAATGGAACGATGTTACTAGTAAGACGTAAATGGCTGATATATCGAAATTTTAATTTTTACCAATAAAAAATGGAACGATGTTACTACTAAGACGTAAATGGCTGATATATCGAAATTGAATTTTTACCAATAAAAATGGAACGATGTCATTAGTAAGACTTAAATAGCTGATATATCGAAATTGGAATTTTTACCAATAAAAATGGAACGATGTCATTAGTAAGACTTAAATAGCTGATATATCGAAATTGGAATTTTTACCAATAAAAATGGAACGATGTTACTAGTAAGACGTAAATAGCTGATATATTGAATTTGGAATTGTTTCCAATAAAATTGGAACGATGTTACTAGTAAGACGTAAATGGCTGATATATCGAAATTGGAATTTTGACCAATAAAAATGGAACGATGTTACTAGTAAGACGTAAATCGCTGATATGTCAAAATGGAACGATGTTACTAGTAAGACGTAAATAGCTGATATATCGAAATTGGAATTTTGACCAATAAAAATGGAACGATGTTACTACTAAGACGTAAATGGCTGATATATCGAAATTGAATTTTTACCAATAAAAATGGAACGATGTCATCAGTAAGACGTAAATAGCTGATATATCGAAATTGGAATTTTGAATGTGCCTCTTTATACTAAGAATTAATGTTTTTTACTAATATTTAGTCCATTGCTGATCTTAAGATTGATAATTTTAACATCGTACACATGATTATTTGTCAATGTGGCCTGCCATATTGCTATAAACTGCAGATATCAGACAGCACTGTGTCCGGATGCATGTGATAACTGTAAAATATTAATAGCCATTTGAGTGTTTGAAAATGACATTTTCTCTTGTACAAGTTGTCCAAATTTCTGAAGCTATGCAAATTCTGCATCTTTTATAAAACATACATACTTAACAAACGCTAGCAGTTGCTTTCCATAGTTATCATACGATTATTATATTTATAGTAATAATGTTACTTATTCTTTATGGCACGTTCATGATGTAATTTGCAAACACTTGCATCTCCTCTGTGAAGTTTCTGTACAATATGTAAGAAAGAATTTTTAAACAAGTAATAAATTATATTTATATGCAACACAGAATAAAGCGTTTCATCCACTTTATTAAAGGGGAATGTTAAACATACATTTTCACTCCGTTTACATAAACTGGCATGTGCATATGTTAAATAAGGCACAAAGACTGGCAAGACACCCTGAATGATTGTACAGGATAACGCAAGAAAACATTATTTACATTCATATATTACAAGGACGGACTCAAAGAGGAACACTGACACTTGAGTAACATTTTCAATGTGGCCCATAAACCTGTTGGTACATTTTTAAACGAGCGATTGCGGATCAGATCACGGCCCGCTGTGCCCCACATCTGGCCGGTTTGAGCTTTCACAGAAAGCATGATAAAGCCGCTGCGCCTCACTCAGGACGGGACGAGCATCACAGTTTAATGTCCTGAGACTCGGACATCTTAGTGAGCGTTTTCTTGACGCGCAGGGCGGTCAGACGAGATGCAGGATTGTACGCCCAACATTCAGTCATCAGTTTACCCATCTGCCTCAGACACTGAACAGACAGACATTAAAGATTAATGCACAGGAAACATATGTTGTGATTATGAATAGTGTCTTCATTAACACCTCTGCAATGAGAATGAGGAATAATACCTATAGCTATTATTCTATAACCGTAAAGGACATTTCTAGAATGTTTGGAATTGGCTCCTGAACGAAAAACCCCCAAAACAAATGGGAACCACATACTAACATTAGAGGAACATCTAAACAGGAATGCAGAAATGTATATTTTTCTTTACGGTTCATACACCGCAAACATTGAACCTGTATATTGTACTTTTAAGCAAACAAACAAGCCAAAATCTGCCACTGCAATAATGTATTTTAGTGTTATTCATTTTTTAACCCTTTAAGCTCTGAAGGTGTTTTTAAAGATTTCCTGTTTCAGTGGCAAACCCAAAATGAAAGGATTATAACTCGACCAAAAAACAAACCCAATGACGATCAAGTGTTTGGTATGATTGTAAAGAAAACTTTACATTTAATGAACTTTTCTTATTTTACATTATATATCTGGGTGTAAATAAGGTGGCTCTGGCTATTTTTCAATCGTGTCATCTGTGGATAATTTTGTTGATACGACAAAACAAAAGTTATTGCAAATATAGTGTCCAAAAACATCTCCAAACAAATAAAAGATAATAATTGTACATAAGAACTAATTACACATGCAAACACAACAATGACTAAAGGTTTGCATAGCATGCAGACATGATTTTAGTCATGAGATTTCACAGAATGAGTTTCATTCTGTGTCATTTGAGTCATCATTGAGTCTGTGACGTGTATTTGGCGCCATCTCCTGGTGGTCATATGTAACATTGTGCTTCATGTGGATTATCTAATGATCTATACATCTGATTATCTTGTGTGTGGACTCGTTTGAAAGGTAATCACAGACTCTAAATGATATTTTCTATTCTGTTTATATTTCGTAAAGTTATAAGCGAAAACGTGGCATAAAAGCAACATCAACATAATTATCAAAGACATATAATTAGCTGTTACTTGCCATATTTTTATTTGTGAGTAAAACAAATAGTCTGTTTGTATTTTACTCGTTAAGAGCTTTCCAACAACATATGACACATGAATATTTGATCAGTTTGATGTTTTTACTGACTGCAATAATATATGTACATTGAGTCTCATTCTGTGTCATTTGAGTCATCATTGAGTCTGTGTCATGTATTTGGCGCCATCTCCTGGTGGTCATATGTAACATTGTGCTTCATGTGGATTATCTAATGATCTATACATCTGATTATCTTGTGTGTGGACTCGATTGAAAGATAATCACAGACTCTAAATAATGGTATGTGATATTTTATGTTCGGTTTATTTTTCGTGAAGTTATAAGTGGAATATTAGGAACACCTGTTCACATGCAACATAATTAGCTGTTACTCGCTATATTTCAGTCTGTGAGTAAAACAAATAGGTTGGTTGTATTTTACTCCCAACAACATAAGATGCATTCAAAGCACTTGTTCAGTTTTGGTCACAATATCTACATGCATTGGAAAAAGCTTCTAAGCTTTCAAACGACACCTATTTTGTGTTGCTCAAGACTGCATTTATTAACATTTTCTCGTAGGCCCATCTGAACTTAAAGGGTTAAACATGCTAATATGCTTCAAAAACTTAAACCAACCGCTATATTATCTTTATAACAAAGCACATACAAATCAATTAGGAACTCATAAAATGTATCTTTCTCATTTGGTAAATTGCTTGACACAAATATAAGAGTGTGATGTACCTCGTCGCTGCTCCAGCGGTTTGCAAACGAAGGTCTGTGTCTCTTGATACACACCACCTCTCTCATGTCTTCATATGACGGGTCTGTGGGCACCATATCATGATACGGCAGCTGATATTCCTCCACGATACCTGCACAAACACACAAACAACCGTTACAGTATAATCAATCCTCGAAGTCAACATCAGAACTGTCTTAATGTTCCTAGACATACTGTGAACAATTCACCACATTATTACATTATTCTAAAGTTGGAAAATCAATATTAACCAATGACATGCCTCTCTGAGAAACACGTGACATTACAGAAGTGTGTTGTGAATGCAGTTGCATGTTTTTAACGGGTTTGAACTGACCGCCGGACACGCATCTCCTCGCAATCTCCCACAGGATGAGCCCGAAGCTGTACATGTCGGCCATGATGTACGACTGGAAGTGACTGTGGTTCAAAGTCTCGTCCAGAACTTCAGGAGGCATGTAGCGTTTTGTGCCCACACGCGTGTTGGGCGGGATGTCCACTTCATTAGTGTCACTGAGAGGAAATGGGAATAAAAGTCACACAGTGTTGAATGTGGAAGAATCACATGAGAGATGTTACGTTGTGTTTTAGAATGTTGAAGTGCTGCTACATTTGTATCCACACTCATGAAGTTACAGTTCTAAAATGAATTCTACAGCGATGTCATGTGTTTAGTTCATAATTGAGTGTTTCTTCAACATTTGTCAAGTAGTTGATATTTAAACCGACTCTTTTAGACTTCAGACTTTCAATATTAAAAATACTTCTTACATGTTTTAAACTATTTGTTTAGTAGAGTGATATTAACACAGTGAGTGTTCATTTATTTCAACAAGATTAGAATGTTTGTGGATCAACTTTGCTGTCTTGAAAAAGCCTGGTCAAAGTTTATGACAGACAGATATAATGATCAATAGAGAGAGCGACAGACAGACAGACATAACGATCAATAGAGAGAGCGACAGACAGACATAACGATCAATAGAGAGAGCGACAGACAGACAGACATAGCGATCAATAGAGAGAGCGACAGACAGACAGACATAACGATCAATAGAGAGAGTGACAGACAGACAGACATAACGATCAATAGAGAGAGCGACAGACAGACAGACATAACGATCAATAGAGAGAGCGACAGACAGACATAACGATCAATAGAGAGAGCGACAGACAGACAGACATAGCGATCAATAGAGAGAGCGACAGACAGACAGACATAACGATCAATAGAGAGAGTGACAGACAGACAGACATAACGATCAATAGAGAGAGCGACAGACAGACAGACATAACGATCAATAGAGAGAGCGACAGACAGACATAACGATCAATAGAGAGAGCGACAGACAGACATAACGATCAATAGAGAGAGCGACAGACAGACATAACGATCAATAGAGAGAGCGACAGACAGACAGACAACGATCAATAGAGAGAGCGACAGACAGACATAACGATCAATAGAGCGACAGACAGACATAACGATCAATAGAGCGACAGACAGACATAACGATCAATAGAGAGAGCGACAGACAGACAGACATAATGATCAATAGAGAGAGCGACAGACAGTTGCTAGGGTGTTTAGGGTGGTCACTAGCATTGCTAGGTGGTTGCTTGGGTTTTCTGGGTGGTCGCTAGGGTGTTTTGGTCTCTTGCTAGGTATTTCTAGTATGTTTTAATATTTAACTAGCCATTGCTAGCATGTTGTTAGCATGTTTTAGCACTTAACTAGGTGTATACAGCATGTATTAGCAATTAGCTAGCCATTGCTAACATGTATTAGCATTTAGCTAGGAAAAAGACTTTCACTGTGCATGTGAATAGCGTTTTCCAGCACACCAAACAATTTTCCTCCAATAACGTTTGTGTGGATAAAAGTATCAGTGAAGATCATGTTTGAGATATGAATCATTTCCAATCAAGCTGTAATATGTTCACTTCTTGGGTAACTTGGCAAAATTAATTAATTGTGTGTATTTAGGACACATTAAATGAGTCTTAGACACTTGAAAATGGTTAAAAATGTCATTTCCATCACAGAATTTGAGATGTGCTGAAATGACGCTGAGGTGGGAATTTTCATGACTTTCAAAAGTTCCCAGTTGAAAATGATCAAAAACACCTAATTATATTTTTTATAACATGACTCATAAGTGAAATGACGACTCATTTAATGCATTTATACAACATTAAATTATATTTAGGGGTCGACCGATAGTGGATTTTGACGATACAGTAAAATAAACTGGAGGAAAAGGCCAATAACTGCCGCTTAATCTGCCGCCAGTTTTTTAATATCGATTTATTAAACGGAAAGAAACATATTTAGTCTTTCCTTACTAAGAGGAGCATAAACAAAGAGTACAAAATAAATAAAATCCCAGATGCAGTTTATTGCGCAACCAAAACTCCATTAATACAAATATTTGTATTTAATGTGTATATATATAATATATATATTTTTTTGACTTTTAACTATTAGCAAGATGACAGGGACTCTTATTTTGAAATGTCTGATGTCTGTGCTCACAGAAACAACAACAACAACAATTTACATTTATATAGCGCTTTTCTAGGCACTAAAAGCACTTTATATAGTATAGGGGGAATCTCCTCAACCACCACCAGTGTGTAACATCCACCTGGATGATGCGACGGCAGCCATAGTGCACCAGAACACCCACCACACACCAGCTATTGGTGGAGAGGAGATGGTAGAGTGATGTAGCCAATTCAGGGATGGAGATTATTAGGAGGCCATGATAGATAGGTGCCAATGGGGGGAATTTGGCTAGGACACCGGGGTTACACCCTTACTCTTTACAAGAAGTGTCCTGGGATTTTTAATGACCACAGAGTGTCAGGACCACGGTTTAACATCTCATCCAAAAGACAGTGCTTTTTTTTTACAGTATAGTGTCCCCATCACTGGTAGGGGACACTATAGGGGGCATTAGGACCCCTATGTTGGCATTAGGACCCACATAGACACTGTTAGGGGGCATTAGGACCCACAAAGACCATAGGGTGAGCACCCCCTTTTGGCCTCCCTAATACCACTTCCAGCAGCAACCTTGGTTTTCCCCAGGAGGTCTCCCATCCAGGTACTGGCCAGGCTCAACCCTGCTCAACCCTGCCCTGAAAAACAATCTCTATTTGAAATGATTTCGCAACATCTAACTCATCGAATACTAAAATAACTAGAAACATTGACTGTAGAAATGTCCCGTACCTGATGAGTTTGACAGCGAGTCCGAGGTCAGCGATGCAGCAGGAGCCGTTCTTCTTCACCAGGATGTTTTTACTCTTCAGGTCTCGGTGAGCGATGGCCGGTTTTCCCTGCGTGCCGGAGATCTCCGTGTGCAGGTGACACAGACCGGACACGGCGGAGAACGCGAGCCGCAGCAGAGATTTCGTGTCCAGTGTGGTGGATTTGAGGTAGTCGTACAGAGATCCGCTCTCATGATAGTCTGTGATCAGATACAGCTGCGTCCACGAGCCCGTGCCTTTAATATCAGCTGCGATGAAACCTGACGGGGAGAGAAAACAGCAAACTAACTTAAATACAAAAAAACACCAATGAGCCGATAGTGCAACTCTACTGGAGGAGAGAGAGAGGGAGAGAGAGAGGGACAGAGGGAGAGCGAGGGGGGAGAGAGAGAGAGGGACAGAAAAAGATAGAGGGGAGAGAGGGAGGGAGGGACAGAAAGAGAGAGAGGGGGGAGAGAGAGAGATGGACAGAGAGAGGGACAGAAAGAGAGAGATGGACAAAGAGAGGGAGGGAGAGAGAGAGAGGGGGGAGAGAGAGGGACAGACAGAGAGGGGGGAGGGAGGGACAGAGAGAGAGAGAGAGAGGGACAGAAAGAGAGAGGGACAGAATGAGAGAGAGAGGGAGGGACAGAAAGAGAGGGGGAGAGGGAGGAGGGAGGGACAGAGAGAGAGAGAGAGAGAGAGAGAGAGAGAGGGAGAGGGGAGGGGAGGGGAGGGATGGAGGGACACAAAAGTAACAAACGTGTTTCCTTCCATTAAAAGTAACAATGTAACAGAATGAGAATTGAATTAGTGCTACTATGTCACAGTTCTAATAAACACTTCTCAGGTATTCAAACCCCTCGAGTCTGAAACGCTGGTTACGCAATCCATACAAACCGCCCGTGATGACAGCTGTCAATCATATTGAGCGCCCAGCCCTGGCCAATCAGAACACAGGAAGTGAGGGGTGCAGTCGTTTACCCAGAATGTTCTCGTGTCTCATCAGGACAGTCTGATAGATCTCCGTCTCTCTGAACCAGCTGGCTTCTTCCGTGGTGAAGAAAACCTTCACGGCGACGCGCTCGCAGCGCCAGCGACCCATCCACACCTCGCCGTAACGCCCCTTCCCGATCTGCTTCACCATCTGGATCTGTTTCGCAATCGTTCGCTGCACCTGCCGAGACAGAATGATCATAAAACACTTTAAAACAGCATCAATCTCACTCAAACTCTAGAGATATCGTAGCAAAACTGTTTCAATCTGCAAGGAATATTCCTGGTCTATGGACAGATTTATTAACACAGCAAACATTTGAATGTTTATATTAATGCACTTATAATGGAAGGCAAGTCTATAAGTCAAGTCATTGCACAGGGAGAAATATACATGCTATAGAATGTTCCCCATAGACTTGTAATGAGCTCTAACTGCGGTTATATTTCCTGCAGAGGCTGAAGGTGTCAGTGTTGTTGTAATGAGCGTGTCTGACCAGCAGAGGGAGTCCTGATCCACTGCCTGAACTCTGAGACTGTTCAATCAGATCCTTCAGAGATTCTCCAGTGGGGATGAAGGTCTCGTCCTGCTCCAGACCGATGCTGTACCGCGCTCGACTCTCCTGACGCTTGTATCTGTCACAGAGAACACTAGTTGTGAACCACATCAAAAAAATAAAGGGTTGATGTAGTAAAGAAACATGTGCAGTGATTGTGTCTGTACCTGTAATAGCAGAATATGATGATGAAGGTCAGAACGACACTGCAGACAGTCACAGAGATGAAGAGTGCCATGTGATGAATACTGCTGTCCAGATCTGTTGAAGACAAACAAATAAAACGTTTGTTGCATCATTTCAGTTTCTGGGAATTCAACGTTTTGGCCTCCAATTTCTCTCTCCGTGTGTGTGTGTGTGTGTGTGTGTGTGTGTGTGTGAGTGAGTGTGTATGTGAGTGTGTGTGTGTGTGTGTGAGAGAGACAGAGTGTGTGTGTCTGTTTGAGAGTGTGAGAGTGTGTGTGTGTGTGTATGTTGAGAACTAGCTGAGGGAAATCGAGTCATGATCGATCACATTCTTCCTGCTGCTGTGCACTGATCAAGTTTCTGACGGACGACACCAATGTGAGCTCAACGCAAAGAGAACACGCACTGGGACTCTAATATTACCATCAACACACACACACTCACTCACTCACGCACACACACACACACTCACACACACACACACACACACACACACACACACACATGTAGTGTTTCCATGTTTTATGGGGACTTTCCATAGACATAATGGTTTTTATACAAACTTTATATTCTATCCCCTAAACCTAACCCTACCCCTAAACCTAACCCTCACAGAAAACTTTCTGCATTTTTACATTTTCAAAAAACATAATTTAGTATGATTTATAAGCTGTTTTCCTCATGGGGACCGACAAAATGTCCCCACAAGGTCAAACATTTCGGGTTTTACTATCCTTATGGGGACATTTGGTCCCCACAAAGTGATAAATACACGCTCACACACACACACACACACACAGACACACACACATATACACACACACTCACTCTCACACACACACACACACACACAGACACACACACATATACACACACACTCACTCTCACACACACACACACGTTTACCATCTTTATCTAAATGAGCACAAATATACACTTATATTGTTGTCATAGAAAGTTTTGCATTTTAAGAATTTAAAAACATTTAATTGTTTAATTGGTTTATTTAATTTAAATAAATAAAATCATTTATTCATTAATTTATGTATTAATTTTCTTAATTTTTTCATCAATAAATCAAATTATATATGCATTTATTTATTTATTTATTTAAATAACATTATTCATTTGTTTATTGATTCATTTTTATTTATATATTGATGTATTTATTTTATGTATGCATTTATTTAAATAATGATAAAAAAATATTTATTTATTTATTTCATTTTTCCAAAAAGTATGTCCCCAAAGGAAGATAATGTGAGATTTCACACTCTTTTGGATTCAAGTTTGTTCCCCAAATGAAAGGCAAGAACACACACACACACACACACACACACACACTCTGAGTGTCAGGGGTGTGTTTGCGCTGTGACAGATCATCAGATAAGAGGAAACTCAAGCGCTCCCGTGAGAACGCGTGTCCTTTTCATTAGAGCGATTGAGAACACTCTCGCTGCAAACCACATTTCACCTGAGCAGCCGCTGCAGCCCAAAAGCTGCGGTTAGTAACACTGTGAATAAATAAAATCTTCCTCCGTGTGTGTGTGTGTGTGTGTGTGTGTTGTGACTCTCACCGGGTCTCTTGAGTGGCGGCAGGGTCGGGTGAAGGTCACGGTTACAGTAATCCTGATCCGTACAACATTCCAACATCCTCCTCAGACGAGCGTTCCCTGTGTCCTGATGGAAGAGCATCAGAGAGCATGTGTGAAGGAAACACCACATCATCTTTGAGTGTGGTGCTAGCGACACCAAAGTAAATGTAAAAATACCAGAGAGACAGATAATATAAACTCACCCTGCACTGAAACTCAGAGCCCATCAGACCCAAACATCCAGAGGTGAGCACCGGAGCGCCGCCGTCCTCTTCCTCCACCATAGTGAAGCAATAACCATCAGTCCTGCTCAGAGATTACCATCGTCATCATCAACTAAAACCCCATTTACTGTATACTTCTGCGTCTATGGCGTAGCCTGACGCGCACCTCTCCAAACATGTAACAGTGCAAACATAAACAGCTGGTCCACTTAATAACCTTATTACAGCCAGTATTGAAGCTGACTAGCACCCCTGGTGTCACAAGTTCAAATCCAGGGCGTGCTGAGTGACAACCAAATTAGCCCGGTTGCTAGGGATGGTCTGGGTATCTCAGCGAGTATTGACGCTGACTGTCACACCTGGAGTCGTGAGGTTGAATCAAAGGCGTGCTGAGTGACTCCAGCCAGGTCTCCTTAGCAACCAAATTGACCCGGAAGCTAGGGAGGGTCTGGGTCGCTCAGCGAGTATTAATGCTGACTATCACACCTGGAGTCGTGAGGTTGAATCAAAGGCGTGCTGAGTGACTCGAGCCAGGTCTCCTTAGCAACCAAATTGACCCGGAAGCTAGGTAGGGTCTGGGTCGCTCAGCGAGTATTAATGCTGACTATCACACCTGGAGTCGTGAGGTTGAATCAAAGGCGTGCTGAGTGACTCGAGCCAGGTCTACTTAGCAACCAAATTGACCCGGTTGCTAGGGAGCGTCTGGTATCTCAGCGAGTATTAACGCTGATTATCACACCTGGAGTTGTGAGGTTGAATCAAAGGCGTGCTGAGTGACTCGAGCCAGGTCTCCTTAGCAACCAAATTGACCCGGTTGCTAGGGAGGGTCTTGTATCTCAGCGAGTATTAACGCTGACTATCACACCTGGAGTTGTGAGGGTAGAGTCACATGGGGTAACCTCCTTGTGGTGGTGATTAGTGGTTCTCTCAATGGGGCGTGTGGTGAGTTGTGTGTGGATCGTGGAGAGTAGCATGAGCCTCCACATGCCGTGAGTCTCCGCGGTGTCATGCACAATGAGTCACGTGATAAGATGTGCCGATTGACGGTCTCAGAAGCGGACGCAACTGAGACTCGTCCTCCACCACCTGGATTGAGGCGAGTAACCGCGCCACCTTGAGGACCTACTAAGTAGTGGGAATTGGACGTTCCAAATTGGGGTTGAAAAGGGGATAAATATAAATACATAAATGAACAGTGTGTGTGTGTGTGTACCTGCAAGTGCTGTTTGTAGCGTCTTCGGGACAGTGATGGTAACAGTGACATAACAACATTCTCTCTGGAATCACAACTGCTGTGCTTCTGCTGCTCTCTTTAGTGCCGCCCATCGTCGCCTTCCCAGGATTCCTCAGTAACATGGTGTCCAACACATTACCTGCAGAGAGACACATTTATGAGTCTTAATGAGTTAAATAAAGACATGGGCGTTTGGCCTTCAGCACCTGTCCTTTGTATCTGGCATAAAACGGCGGCTCATTTTAGCTTATCGTGGCCCATTCGGCATGTTGCGCGGCCGACACACCAGACCGCTCGTTTCTCCCAATGGTCAGTCCGCCCCTGATCGGCCCCAAAGTGTGTTGGCCCGCCGAGAAAATGCCCGGTATGCCAGATTACCAGTCCAGCCCTGATCAGTACTGATCCAGAACCTGTCAATCACAGCTGTCAATCATGATGTCACAGCACTGTTTTTATAGCATCAAATAACTAAAAACAAACTTATTTTGAAAACAAACACTTGAAATGACATCAACGTGATAGAAACGACAGTAAATGACAGAAACTATCTTTGGAAAAAAGATATGTGAAGTGTAATTGAATTGTTTAGTTGGTCTCACGTCCCGTTGAATAACATGGGGAGGCGGGGCTTATGACCTATACTAGGACCAGCCACCGGGGGGCGATCGAGACGTTTTGGCTTCACTTTTGAGGGCTTGTGCGGCACACTTGGGTGCAACCATCAAGTAAAAGGTATTAAAGTACGAGAGTAATGAGAGTTGATGCAACTTAATTATTCATTTAAAAAAGTCACTAATATAATATACGTTTTCTCATGGTTACACCACATGACCTGAACAAAATGTACATTTTCTAAAATAACTGAAATAGTATCTATTTTTTATGCTTTTTATTTTTTCAACGAAATGGCTACCTAAATGTTGGTTACACTAGATGACTTTGATATTTGGTAGACAAAAGTTTTTCAAATATAAATACTAAAAGCCAAATTCTTAATTTTTCTCTTTTTATTTAAGAAATATGACTATTTATGCCAACACTCGGCTTATGGTTACCCCACATGACATGATTTGCTTTAAGACACATGATCAATGATTATCAAAAATGAGTGTCACGTTATTGACCAAAATGCAAATACAGTCCTGAAAAACATGAAACCAAAACTAAGTTTAATGCCATGAGAGTTTAAATGTGTTTTGAGTGTGAAGATCAGTGTGTTTGTGTTAACGTTGTGATTCATGTTGAGTGAGTAATGGCCACGTTCAGTGTGTGTGTGTGTGTGTGTGTGTGTGTGTGTATTGAGAACAGCTCGTACTGTCTGTGATATCACAGCTGCTGGCAGATAAAGCCACAGACGCTCACAGCCTTGACAAGATTATCAAAAATATTCCCATGAGCCTCCGAGACAGACCACTGACGCCAGGACGGTCATGACACTCTGTAGGTTTCTATGTGTGGATCTATAGAAATACACACAAATATATATCCATATCTACATCTGTGATGAGAGACAGACAGCACAAACATTTAAAACCCAAAATTGAAGTTCTACACTTAAATAAACCAACAAGGTGCCCAAGCAATTAAACCATTTCATTCTCTAGATTGCAACTTATTTAAAATGCCATTTACACTTAACCTTGTCCTATCATAACGTCTTTATCGCCGAATTAACAAAGACAAAGACATCCGATTCAGACCTTGAAAGTCAAGAGTCAAGACTGTGAACTTTGAGAAGAACTGATAAACTATCAACTGTGGTAAATGTTTCATTATTTATGAAGATAGAGAGGCAAATGTATTCTTGTGTCATCAGATGGCGCAGATGGCTGCTTCGGTGTGGAGCTCTCTAGCGTTGTTGTTACTTTTGATTGTTTGTTTTTTGTCACTCTTTCCAGACATCTTGGTTGGAGGCACAGCGGTGCTCTACAAGCGATCCGAGTATTCATCTGGCGAATGTCTGCTCCCTCACCAATAAAATGAACGAACTGCTTCTGCTCACACAAACTAATAAGGACATTTCTAACTCCGCTGCTCTGTGTTTTACAGACACCTGTCTGAGTGAAGCCGTCCCGGACAGCGCGCTTCATCTGCCGTCTTTCAGCTGTTCAGAGCGGATCGTATCATGGAGTTATCGGGGAAAACGAGAGGCGGTGGAACATGCTACAGATGTAACAGTGTTGAAGAAGATGTGCTGTCCTAATTTAGAGGCTGTAAGCCCTTCTATCCACCGCAGGAGTTTTCCTCGTTTATTCTGGAGTGTTTATATCCCGCCACAAGCATGTGTGAACGCAGCGCTGCAACAGCTGTGATCACATCACAGACACGGAGCAACAACACCCACACTAACCTCACCTGTGAACTGCCAAAATACAAACAACACATCACATGCCCCACCAGAGAAAAACAATATATTGGACCACTGCTACACCACTGTAAAGGATGCATCTCGTTCTGTCCCATGGGCAGCTTTAGGACTCTCTGATCACTGTCTGGTTCATCTTCTCCCGACCTACATGCAGAAACTAAAATCAGCTAAACCTGTAGTAAGGACAGTAAAGATATGGACCAATGAAGCAGAGCTGAAACAACAAACCGGCTTTGATTGCACTGATTGGAGTGATATTGAAGCTGCAGCCACAGACCTGGACAAGCTCACAGATACTGTGACATCATATATCAGTTTCTGTGTGGACATATGCATCCCTAGTAGGACATTTGTATCATTCTGTAACGATAAACTATGGTTTACAGGAAAACTCAGACAGCTTCGTCATGCCAAAGAGGATGCTTTAAGAAGTGGGGATAAAATGTTGCACAATCAAGCCAGGAACACAATTACTAAGGAAATCAGAGGGGCTAAAAGAAGCTACTCTGAAAAGCTGAAAAACTGTTTTACGCCAACGATCCTGTATCTGTGTGGAAAGGCCTAAAAAGCATCACCAAGTACAAGACACCTCCCCCTCGCTCTGATCTTCACTTCACACACACACCAACACCTCCTGGA
Organism: Xyrauchen texanus; assembly: GCF_025860055.1. NCBI lineage: Eukaryota > Metazoa > Chordata > Actinopteri > Cypriniformes > Catostomidae > Xyrauchen > Xyrauchen texanus. The sequence goes on from NC_068319.1 coordinate 1,305,264, forward strand.
ACCCCCCCTCCTGCTACTCAACCTGCAGTTATGATCAGTGAGGAAGATGTGTGCCAGGTCTTTCAGAAACAGAAGACTAGGAAATATTCAGGCCCAGATGGTGTATCACCTGCCTGTCTGTAAGTCTGCACTGACCAACTGGCCCCCATCTTCACACAGATCTTCAATAGATCACTGAATTAGTGTGAAGTTCTCTGCTGCTTCAAATGCTCCACCATCATTCCGGTCCCCATAAAACCCAAAATCACAGGACTTAATGACTACAGACCTGTCGCTCTCACGTCTGTGGTCATGTAGTCGTTTGAGGGACTGGTTTTGGCCTACCTGAAGGACATCACTGGACCCCTGTTGGACCCCCTTTAGTTTGCTTACAGAGCAAACAGGTCTGTGGATGATGCAGTTAATATGGGACTACATTATATCCTGCAACACCTCAACAGACCTGGGACTTATGCGAGGATCCTATTTGTGGACTTCAGTTCAACCTTTAATACCATCATGCCTGATCTTCTCTCGACCAAACTGACCCAGCTCTCCGTGCCCACCCCAATCTGTTGATGGATCACCAGCCTTCTGACAGATAAGCAGCAGCTAGTGGGACCGGGGAAACTCACATTCGGGACCCTCACTATTAGCATTGGTGCTCCTCAGAGATGCGTTCTCTCTCTACAGCTCTTCTTCCTGTACATGAATGACTGCACTGCAATGGACCCCACTGTCAAGCTCCTGAAGTTTGCAGATGACGCCATGCTCACCAGCCTCATCTGCGATGGTGACGAGTCTGCATACAGACAGGAGTTTAATCAGCTAGCTGTCTGGTGCGGTCACAACAACCTTGAGCTGAACATGCTCAAAACAGTGGATATGATTGTGGACTCCAGGAGAAATCCCCCCCCACACCCCACATCTTTAATTGTATGGAAAAATGGCGCAATGAAAGTGAATGTGCATAATGTATAAACAAAAATAAAATGTCATGTTCCATAGATGAAAGAAAGTCCTTCAGGTTTGGAACGGCATTAGGGTGAGTGATTTATGACTTTGAACTGTCACTTAAACTCTCAAAAACGGATTTAGAAGATTTATGATTATTTCATTCTAAAGAGGGAGAGACACAGGCTGGTGTGAGTTGAAATAAATCTCGGCAGTCTACGCACACACATTTACAGTGACCCCTGACCCCACTGAGTTCATACAGGTGTCGAGACGACTCATCCATCCTCCTGTCCTCTTAACCCCTCGCTCACTACAAAGCGTTCATCGGCACACAAGAGCTCAAATTCACGGCTAGATGCAACACTGGACTTAAACTGTGTGTTACTCGTGGTCATTATCCTCAAGCTCCAAAATGGCATAAAAGAATCCTAAAAGCAACATTTAAGTAGTCCATACGCCCCTTACATTTTAAAATGCAAAGTTGCTAGAAGACATACGATAGCTTTGTGAATCGCAAATTTCTGCGTTTAATTAAAGATTTTTGCCCGTGCGAATATAAAAAAAAAAGTGTTTTCTCCCATTTTTGGACTCACGCTATTGGCATATAATGCATCAAGATGTGCTGAAGTCGACTGATTTTTGTAATAGACGGACTTATCTCGGTGTAAATTTTAAATAATGATGCTGACACCTTTCTAAGATTATTATTTTGACCTTTAGTTTTGCTCCAAACTCATAGGCGAAAATGGTCATTTTGACCTCTCTCTACAAAATACTGGATTACTCAGTAAATATTGATCATAACATTTCATAGTTTGGCTTTCATCATCACTTATCTTTTTCTTTCACCAGTAAAACTGGTTGAGTTGACACAGAATGACCCAATTGTGATGCTTGATCTATTGGGCCAGTAAGAATTGTCATTCTGGTCTTGTGATGAGGGTTAGAAGTTTTAGATGTTGGCAGCAGATCTCTAAAACCTGTCTGATGTTCCACACCATGTTTAGACAGAGAGAGAGACCACAGACTGACTGTCTCTCTCTCTCTCTCTCTCTCTCTCTCACACACACACACGGAATAAAGTACTGTGATTCATGAAACGCCAGTGTCTCTCCTCCGTTATGTGACCGCGTGTAAGTGTCACTTTTCATTGCGTAACGATTATTATTCAAATGCTTCAGCCACGGTAACCTACTGACCACGCACACCTCCCTCAGATATTTCCCTACAAATATTTAAACAATATATCCTGTACAGATGTGATATTCATCCAGTTTTGCGGCCCAACACAGTAACAAAATTATGCACAAATTGACCCTTTGGAATAAACGAATTAAACTAGTATTAATATTATAATATTTTTATTCTAGCTGATTGCACTACTTTACAATCTAGACTCCAACTACATTAAATATTGCATAATATGTAAAAATAAATATCTATAGATGTAAAAACTGATTAAATCGGCTAATATGAGACCTGAAAATTTGTATAAAAAATAAATAAATAAAATGTGTATATATATATATATAATTAAGGATAATAAATAAGGATTATTTAAAATTATAATTTGCTTGGAATAATTAAAATTATCATTAATATTCTAATATTTTTATTGTTGTTGATTTTATTTGTTCCTCTGTCAGTTTTCATGACAACAATAATTTTTAGCATCCTACTATAATATATATATATATATATATATATATATATATATATATATATATATATATAATAGTAGGATGCTAAAAATTATTGTGTGTGTATATATATATATATATATATATATATATATATATATATATATATATATATATATATATATATATATATATATTGGCCATAAGATCTAAGATCATAACTGGTTTTGGTCCAGATTTCAGACAATTGTTGGCCAAAACTGATAAGAATTATTATACAGTAACTACATTAATTTTTATTATAACTACACAAATTATTATTATATTATTTCCTCAATATAATGTACTCAAATTATATTATTTACTCATATCAAATATATTATATTTTATTATTTGCATTAAGCATTATGTTGCTGCTGCTGTTGTTGTTGTTGTTGTTGTTGTTGTTGTTTTCACATCAAAATAGGCCTACGAGACATTTTTGGTCACAGTAATATTATATATAGTATATAAAATTGATTACACTTGTTTTTCCTGCAGATGGCATTAATACAATAACATTTAAGCTCATTATAATAAAAACATTATTATAGTATAATATGAAAATATAAAAAAATTATAATTAAAATTAATTAATTATTATTAAATATTTGTTTTTTAATTAATTATTATTAAATATAATGAATTATTATTAAATTAATTAATTAATTAAATCAATAAATTTTTTAATTAATTTAAACTTTTGGTTAATATATCTGATATATTTATATGATTTACAAACATATACATATATACACATATATATATATATATATATATATATATATATATATATATATATATATATATATATATATATATATATATATATATATATTATTATTTATTTATTGCAGATTAAGTGCTAATTTTGAGGGAAAATCTTCAGAATTCTGTGAAAGGGATTTAAACGGAATATCTGCGGAATTCTGTGTGCCGTCCTGGCTCAATAATAAGATGCATTTTATTATTTGCATCTAGCATTCATTATTTCCCTGCTTCACGTGACACTATCTGAACAGATTGTTGTAAAAAGGGCATAGGATGAAGTTTAACCCTCACTGAGATTCTGACAGGGTCACATTAGTGCACTAAACAGTCAGACCGATGATGGACAGATAACTGAAGAGTCTCTTTGAGGACCGAGGCTCCTCCGGTCCCCAGGGTCTAGGGCCACAGGTGCAGCTCATGCAGGGGCCGCCGCTGGACTCCCAGATCAGGTTCTGTTTGGAGGAATATGATCTGTATCCAGTCAGGAAGACGTGTGGCACCCCTCGCTCAAGAGTCGTTCCGGAAGCTCATCCGTGACGGATCAGCCAGTGTTACGACAGGAACGCTGATCGCATGCAGCTCGTGGGTTGAATTTGTGAAATTTGACAATTGCAAACACGTCTCAAGTGTGTTTGAATACGGTTACACATGTCCACAATTCAAAGCTTTTTTGACTGTTTTAAAGAGCTCATATCATGGAAAACTTGCTGTTGTTTTGAAATTTCTTAACAAAAAATGTCCTTAAAAACAAACAATTAAATATATTATTTTAGTAAATAATAATAATAATAATAATAAAATTTATTAAAATAAAATAAATTACTATTAATGACATATTAGTTTTATTCTTGCTAATTACACCACTTTAAAATCTAGGCTCAAACAACTTAAAATATTGCATAATATGTCAAAATAAATTGTACAACCCTATAGGTGTAAAATGAACAAAATAGAGATCTAAGATTACATAAAAATTATGATTAAGCATTTTAACAGCGTTAACATAGTGAAATCAAAGCATCTTATTATTGACTAAATTAAAACCATTGGCTATAACTAGAGACCGATAGCTAAGGTGGGTGGGGAAGGCCGATAACCAAAGAATTGGCGGATAGTATTTGTCTGAGACCATCAATCCGCGCATCTTATCACGTGACTTGTTGAGCGCGTTACCATGGAGACGTAGTGCGTGTGGAGGCTTCACGCTATTCTCCGCGGCATCCACGCACGATTTGGGATGGATGGATGGACCTTAAGTGAAAGTGAATGGGATGGATGGATGGATGGATGGGATTGGATTGGGATGGATGGATGGACCTTAAGTGAAAGTGAATGGGATGGATGGATGGATGGATGGATGGACCTTAAGTGAATGGGACTGAATTGGATTGGATGGATGGATGGACCTTAAGTGAATGGGACTGAATTGGATTGGATGGATGGATGGATGGATGGACCTTAAGTGAAAGTGAATTGGATGGATGGATGGGATTGGGATGGATGGATGGACCTTAAGTGAATGGGACTGAATTGGATTGGATGGATGGATGGATGGATGGACCTTAAGTGAAAGTGAATTGGATGGATGGATGGGATTGGGATGGATGGATGGACCTTAAGTGAAAGTGAATGGGATGGATGGATGGATGGATGGATGGACCTTAAGTGAATGGAACTGAATTGGATTGGATGGATGGATGGATGGATGGATGGATGGATGGATGGATTGGATGGATGGATGGATGGTTGGACCTTAAGTGAATGGGATTGGATTGGATTGGATTGGATGGATGGTTGGACCTTAAGTGAATGGGATTGGATTGGATTGGATTGGATGGATGGATCGTTGGACCTTAAGTGAATGGGATTGGATTGGGATGGATGGATGGATGGACCTTAAGTGAATGGGATTGGATTGGATTGGGTTGGATGGATGAATGGATGGACCTTAAGTGAATGGGATGGGATTGGGATGGATGGATGGATGGATGGATGGACCTTAAGTGAATGGGATGGGATTGGGATGGATGGATGGATGGATGGACCTTAAGTGAATGGGATGGGATTGGGATGGATGGATGGATGGATGGATGGACCTTAAGTGAATGGGATGGGATTGGGATGGATGGATGGATGGATGGACCTTAAGTGAATGGGATTGGATTAGGATCGATGGATGAATGGATGGACCTTAAGTGAAAGTGAATGGGATGGATGGATGGATGGACGGACCTTAAGTGAAAGTGAATGGGATGGATGGATGGATGGATGGATGGATGGATGAATGGATGGACCTTAAGTGAATGGGATTGGATTGGATTGGGATGGATGGACCTTAAGTGAATGGGATGGGATTGGGATGGATGGATGGATGGACCTTAAGTGAATGGGATGGGATTGGGATGGATGGATGGATGGACCTTAAGTGAATGGGATGGGATTGGGATGGATGAATGGATGGATGGACCTTAAGTGAATGGGACCTTAAGAAACATGAAATAATGTCTATGCTTCATGTGAGTCATATGTTGCGTTTTAGTCAATATACAGTGATGTGACAGCGACTTTGCGTCATTAAAAACTTCTATATGTAAATATTGACCAAATAAAACCTTATAAAGCTCTTTAATTGTCCACAGAGGAACATGATGGGAAAATAAATAAATATTGGCAACTACCTGCACCGATTAATCGGTAAAACCGATATATCATTCAACATCTAGCCTACAGTATGATCCCTTAAAATGCTGCCTAGATAGACAGCTCACTATCTCAATCTTCAAGCTGCTGTACACATATCTTACCAAACAAAACCAACTCAAGGAGAACAAACGTGTGTCTCAAGGATCTGATACCAGATGATTCTGAGAAGTGTGTGAGTTTAAATGGCACACACACACACATCTGTGTGATGCCATTCAGGAAGGAGAACTCCTCTGCGTTGGACTCGGTGAAGGTCACGCAGTTCTGATGAGCTTTTCTCTCTCTGTGCTCGTCTACAGATAACAGAAGCAGTTTCACTCCTCCTCGAGTCCTTGACTGTGTTTTCATCTTATCAGGAGCATAAAACACTTTTCCACGAGTCCAACAGCACCTGCTCGAGCACAGCTGGAGAATATGAGATTCACTTCCAGTAGAAAACACGAGCCGTTGCAACTACACCCTCGTAACATCAAATATTTCCATGTATATAGTTTCGAGAACTGCGACAGAACCCTTGCACTTATTAATAAATAACATTTACATAAATAACATTTATTAATAAGCAAGAGAGCTTTTCCTTCAAAAACACGTATATGTGGCGCTTGTTTACAGTAGTTCTCGTCCTATAAAACACCGAAGGCACCAATCTCCCTCTCACCAGCCGACCAGCCATGAAATAAACACCGTATTAGACATGTATGATCCACAGAAGCTCTGACGATGCAATTACACTGGAATGCACGAACATAGACGACTCTTAAACACTATGACACAAACCAAAACAACAATGCATTCCAGCTATTCAATAATAACATGCACTTGTGATTAGTGCACATTAAAGATCATTAACGTGCATTAATATAGTGTCACACTGACTGTAAGAGCCTACCACACAAACTGCACATCAACCTGAACACATGTGAATCATTGTACCAGCAGAAGTTTGCTCAATAACAACAGTGTGTCGAGTTCCAGCAGCTGAGACGGTAAATCCAGTGTAAACGTGCGCCAGCTGCGACAGATTTCTGATTCAATGTGACACACAGAGCCTGCGATTATTTTAGGTGAGGGTGATCAACATGTAGACGTGTGTTCATTTGTATGTGTGTGTGAGTGTGTGTGTGTGTGTGAGAGTGTGTGTGTTTGTGTGAGTGTGTGTGTGTGTTAGAGAGAGAGAGTGTGTGTGTGTGGTGTGTGTGTGTTAGAGAGAGAGAGTGTGTGTGTGTGTGTGTGTTAGAGAGAGAGAGTGAGTGTGTGTTTGTGTTAGAGAGAGAGAGTGAGTGTGTGTTTGTGTTAGAGAGAGAGAGAGTGTGTGTGCGCGTGTGTGTGTGTGTGTGGAATTGATTTAACAGCCTAACGCTCAACTGTGTGTGTTTAACAAGTCTCTGTCAGTAGATCACTTTTCCACATCTCAGAGACGTCACCAAATGTCTCACCAAACAGTGACAACCCAAAACCAACAGCACGGAGACGGCAGACTTCAGTCCGGTCAGTTTGAGCCACTTTATGCATTAAATCACAAATAATAACTCAAGCAATAATTGATTTCACCCCCGTCATTGTGACACTTGTCAGACCGCACAACAGCAATGCTCGCCTGATGAATCAGACACTGAATTCCTCGAATAAAAGCCTCTTTTTAAGGGTGTTTTTGATCATTTCTAAAGCTTATATGAGCACATCAATTAAGAGAGTAAATGGAAAAGCATTTTAAAAGCTCCTTTGTCACACCACAGGACTATTTAACATGAACTAGTGAAGGCCAAACGTTTATGTGCACTTTCCCTTATACATTCCTGTACATTTCAACCTGAAATAGCTTCAACTACCCATGTGTACATTAAACAGAAGGTATTTTATAGCTCTCTCCAGCACATATTTGGCAAGCACAGCCTGCACAGAGACACGAGTTCATAACAGAGACTCCGATCATAACAGAACGCAAAAATAGATTCATCCTTCACAGACGGACAGAGACTGCCGTAAACACGGCCCACTAACTGTAGAAAGTCCATGCCTGATACTCACCCCGAGCGGACGAGTGCAGCATCATCAGACCCATCAGAACCAGCAGTCGCGTCCCCATCCAAACCTGTAGCTCCATCCCCAAGACTCGAGCCGCCCGCGTGTGTGTCGCCCGCCTTGGAAACATACACACAAACAGCTCCGTCCGCAGTTAGTCCACACTGACGGCCGGTCTGTGATGGAGAGAGAGGGAGAGGGTGTTACTCTCTGTGTTTGGGACGTCCCCTTCTCTCCGGACACCTTGTGGAGAGACAATAAAAGCGGCAGCTGATCGGGCCCCCAGCGGCCCCTCCTCACAGCTCACACACAGGGGAGGGCCGCCACTGAAAGGAGGCCAGGGGCAGAAAGGGTCTCAGTGTGTGACCCCAAAAGACACAGCAACAGAAAAAAAGCCAACAGAGCTCGACGGGCCGCCCCTGAGATCCCACCATGGCCCCTGAACTCTTAGTAGACTTCACCGCACTGACAAACCACCACAGATGAAACCAGCAACACACAGTCTCAATTCAGTTCCACTGTTTTATTCAGATTTTGGATAAAAAGTAGGGGTTGCCAAAATGTTGCTATGCCGTTACTAGGCTAGTTGCCAAATTGTAATGTGGTTACAAGGGTGGTTGCTAAAGTGTTGCAATGCAGTTGCTAGGGCATTCTGGGGACGGTTGCTAGGGCATTTTGAGTGGTTGTCAAAGTGTTGCTATGTGGTTACTAGGGTGGTTCCTAAAGTGTTGCAATGCAGTTGCTAGGGCATTCTGGGGATGGTTGCTAAGGCATTCTGAGTGGTTGCTAAAGTGTTGCTATGCGGTTGCTAGATCATTCTGGGTGGTTGCTACTGTGTTGCTATGCAGTTGCTAAGGTGTTCTGGGTGGTTGCTATGCAGTCGCTAGGGCATTCTGGGGACCATTGCTAGGGCATTCTGAGTGGCTGTCAAAGTGTTGCTATGTGGTTACTAAGGTGGTTGCTAAAGTGTTGCTATGCGGTTGCTAAAGCATTCTGGGTGGTTGCTACAGTATGCGAGTGCTAGGGTTTTCTACGTGACTGGCAAAGTATTCCTATGCGGTAACTAGGGCGGTTGCCAAATTGTTGCCATGCGGTTGCTAGGAAATTCTGGGTGGTTGCTCTGCGGTTGCTAGGGTGTTCTACGTGGTTGCTACAGTACTACTATGCAGTCATTAGGGCATTCTGGGTGGTTGGCAATGTGTTGCTATAAGGTTACTAGGGTGGTTGCTAAAGTGTTGCAATGGAGATGCTAGAGCATTCTGTATGGTTGCTATGGTGTTGCTATGCAGTTGCAAAGAAGTGGTTGCCACAGTATTGCTATGCAGTTGCTAGAGCATTCTGGGTGGTTTATAGCTCATTGATATGCAGTTAGCACAACATTTCCAGGTAGTTGCCTACTGGCCCCTTAAAACATATGCATAGATCGATTTTTAACTTTTTGGAATAAAATGTGAGTGGTACTTGCACGTGCAACATTCACTAATATCACTAATAATACTAATTAATGATATAATGAATGATACTTATTATATGATACCCAGAAACAACACACAACACCAATTTGGGCATTTTGACCCTGTGCTTTGAGTGTTTGTCATGTGCACTGCAGTAACCCTGCTTTCCTCCAGCTGAACTGAGATGAATTGATTAACTCTATTGAGATGAGAGAGTGAATGTCCTTCACTGTGAGATGAATCGCTCGTCCTGCTGTGTCCCCCTCACATCCCCCTCCAGCGCTCAACAGTTTCCTCTGTTCTCTGGCCACGGCTCTCAAAGACCTCTGGAGGTGTGTATACTTAATTAGCCATACTTTAGGGACAAATTTGTACACAGATGAGCTAAATCTGACAAAACCTCCCTTTGAGGGCATCGGGGGACATCCTCATTTGGTCCCAGGGGTTAATTATTATCTACTTTTTGTTACATGATGGTCTTATTAGAAATGAAATGGAAACATTTAACGAGCATTCATCAGTTATTTTTGGCACTTGTGAATCTTTGCAAAGGTAAATATTACTTGTTATATTCCAAACAAGATGACATTTAGCAAAACCATGCAAACAAAAAACTAAAGTGTGACAATATAAATTGATTGTATTCTGAATACATAAAATGTTATCTATGAAATTAGTATTAGCAAGACAAAGGATTCGGTCATTTTATTAAAAAAAATATTCAAACGTAATTTCCATCATCGTCATTTCCAGCACAGAGTTCTATTAAACAAAATACAGAATCATATCAGATACAGTAAAATATTAATATGCGCACACACACATATGCGAGCGCGCGCACACACACACACACACACACACACACACATGCGCGCACACACACAAACACATATGCGCACGCGCACACACAAACACATATGCGCACGCACACATATGCGCGCACACACACACATGCGCGCACACACACACAAACACATATGCGCACGCACACACACGCGCACACACATATGCACGCACACGCACACATTCGCGCACACACACACATGCGCGCACACACACACAAACACATATGCGCACGCACACACACGCACACACATGCACGCACACGCACACATTCGCGCACACACACACATATGCGCGCGCACACACATACATATGCACACATGCGCGTGTAAACACATGCGCACTCACACACTCACACACACAATATATATATATATATATATATACATACAAATGTTGTAACCCTTTAAACTCTGAATGTGTTTTTAAAAGAGTTTCTGTTTCAGTGGCATACCCAAAATGAAAGGCTTATAACTCAACAAAATAAAAAAAAAAAGTTTTGTTTTTTTTAATTATATAGATTGATACATTCGGAGTCCCTCTGAAAAAACTGCTAAAAAAAATAAAAGCCTTATATTCCTTATTTGACATTATATATCTCTAGATGTAAATAATGTGGCTCTGAAAAACTTTTGTTCATTCCTGATCATGTCGACTGTATCTGAGAATACATGTTAGTGTTGATGCGACAAAGCAATCAAAAGTTCCAACATTACAAATATAATGTATCATAGTGTCCAAAAACATCTCCAAACAAATAAAAGATAATAATTGTACATAAGAACTAATTACACATGCAAACACAACAATGACTAAAGGTTTGCATAGCATGCACACATGATTTTAGTCATGAGATTTCACAGAATGAGTTTCATTCTGTGTCATTTGAGTCATCATTGAGTCTGTGTCGTGTATTTGGCGCCATCTCCTGGTGGTCATATGTAACATTGTGCTTCATGTGGATTATCTAATGATCTATATATCTGATTATCTTGTGTGTGGACTCGATTGAAAGATAATCACAGACTCTAAATAATCATATGTGATAGTTTAAGGTCCATTTCTATTCTCTGAAGTTATAAGCGAAAATGCGGCATATAAGCAACACCGACATAATTATAAAAAAAAATGTTTTGTCTCACGAGCCCATCTGAACTTTAACTTAAAATGCAAAAAGTTGTATTTTTAGGGTTTGTATTAGTCTATAGTAATTATACTAAGCTTTATATAAAAACAACAAAAAAAAGTCTATGATGTGTCTTATTCAACAAAATGTGTGTTTGTGTACAGGAGAGAGGACAGATTGAAAAACACTGAAACGGAGAGAAAGTTCTGGCAAGAACAACAGAGTGAATGCAGTGGGGCGGCAGTTATATGATCTGCTCTGCCGCTGTCAGGCCTCATTTGCTGAGCGTGCTAGATTACATGCGATCGGGACGACCTCTCGGGACACTCTAGTGGTTTGAGCTGTGAGTAGGTCAGGGCCGCTCACACACTCCCTGCGAGCTCTATCAAACGCCCAGTGTGACGCCCGCTCGACCCGCGTGAAGAATGAGAAGGGGGCGGCTACACGCTCTGATTCCACAACACAAACCGCACCGGAACTTTCCCCAAAATCTGGCTCAGAATTTCTGCGCAGGATAATGAGTGTTTCAGCATCAAATTATTATTATAAACATGCTTCTGACAGGACATAATACCACAGCCGAAGAGAATTCACCTCTATAGTAAAGCAATATACAACTATTCAATATAGGCTTCATCATCGGAGTCATTTAAAGAGACAGTTCACATAAACATTTACTACTGAAATGACATATAGGGTGTTTTCCAACATGAGCACAGTTTGCGGAACTTCTGACCCATACGTGAACACTCCACATCACACACACACACACACACACACACACACACACGCACAACAACATGCACAACACGCGCACAACACACACACCACACACACAGCAACACAACACACACACAAACACCACACATCATGCACACACACTCATCATCAAACACACACACACACACACACACACACACACAACACGCGCACAACAACATGCACAACGCGCACAACACACACACACAACAAACAAACACACACAACACACACACACAACACACACACCACACAACACACACAAACACCACACAACACGCGCACAACAACATGCACAACACGCGCACAACACACACACCACACAACACACACACACAACACATGCACACAACACACGCACAACACACAACACACGCACAACAACATGCACAACACACGCACAACAACATGCACAAACACAACACACACACACAACAACACAACACACAAACAAACACCACACAATATGCACACACACTCATCAAACACACACACAACACGCACACACAACACAAACAACACACACACACGACATACACACACAACATACAAACACATAATACACACACACAACACACACAACACACACACAACATGCAAACACACACACACACACACACACACAAAACATACAAACACACACACACAACACGCGCACACACACACACAACATACACACACACACACAACATACAAACACAATGTATGTTTAGCGCACTTGTGCGTCTTTCCATGAACACTCCTTGAGGAATATCTCAAGATCTACTTCTCATAGTTTCGTCGTGTTTGGGCTCGTTTGAATCGGGATATTCTGCTGTAAGTATCAATATATCATTGTCTATGCTACATTGATGTTTCAGGAAGTAATGAGGGAAAACGAGACAAAAAGACACTCGTGTTTATTATATTTATGTGTGTTTGTGGGATATTGTACTAATCAAGACCTTTCCAGCGGTATGTAACACATGGATATCTCAACTTTTTATGGTTTTACCAACTCTGAATATTATTGTTGTGGTGACACATTTGCAAATGATGAGAACGAAACAGTTATTTGTCAGCAAATTAAAAAGCAATATTTAAGGATTGGTGAGATCAGCTACATGCATCGTAAAGTCCAGAATCAGGAGTTTGACAGCCCCTGGTCACTGTATGTTTTCACTATATGGAAAAAAGCAGCGTGAACATTCTGGCAAACATCTCCTTTTGTGTTCCACAGGGTTTGGAATGACACGAAGGTAAGTAAATGATGGCATAATGATTTCAATACTGGTGGAAATCGAATTACCCACCAAACACACAAACGGTCCAATTAAACCTCCGACATCGGCACCAGAAAAGACAAGAGCAGGATCTGTTCTCTCTCATGTTGCTGGGAAATCTGTGAGACAATCACAAAATTCACAACTCAAGTGAGGAACAAAGAGAGGGGCTCAAACGGTCTCGAGTTTCAATGGCCGCTGACGGAATGCGAGCATGAGCGATGTTCCGGCTGACAGCGCCGCTGACCCCTGCGAATCTGTGAAAGACGTCCACTTCCTTTAAGACAACAGCTGCATGGAGGTGGGAAACTCAATCGGATCCCAAATCCCAACATTCTCAGATCATCAGCATCTCCGGCTGGCGAGTGACACGAGCTTCCTTCTCCGCTCTTCACCTCCTGATTTGCACTTGCGTCCCTGATGTATGGCGAGCTTCATTCCAGTTCATTCTTTTAGTATATTATTACTCTGTAAAGTCTAATTCTGTCATTAGGGATGGGACGATATATAACATTCCAACATATTGTGAACCAAAACAATTATGAACCATATTGTGGCGTATCTCGATATTTGCAACATTGTTTTCCTGTCCATGTGCTCATAAATGAAATGACCCGTCAAACATAATAATTTCTCTTCTGCTCTTTTATCTGCACTGTTTACAGGGTTCACAAGGTCCTTAATGTGCTTGAATTTAGCTTTTAGAAATGTAAGTTCAGGAATACCTGGAAAATCACCTTGTTTTGATGAAAAGTGCTCGAGTGCTTTAAAACTGGTCATTTCCTCCGTGTAATGTGTGTCCATCAAAGATTTCATTAAATAATGTGTCTTTTAATATCTGTTCTGTTCTTTACAGTCAGATACATAAGTGTAACACAGTTAAAGGATGGGAAAGGAGGAGGCGAGAACCGGCTTGTCAATATAAATCATAATTTAATGAAAACTCAAAAACACATAAACACACATGATGGGCATGCCCGTAATTCTCTCTCTCTCGAACAATCGTCACCGGCCGCCTTTATCCCTCGCGCGCCTCATCAGGCTGATTGGGGACCGGGCGCGCGATATTCCGACCCGGCCCCGCTCCACATTCCTCCCGGCGTTATCTCAGGCCGGGGTGCCACCGGCATGACGTACACCCTCCCCTATCCCTGGGGCGGGGTGTATCTCGCGTCCCACGTTGTCATCCCCGCCTTCCTCGCCCTGGGAGGAGACAGGAGGGAAAAACAACAAAATAGGCAAGAGAAAAGGCCAACACGGTGTGAAAGGGAGAGAGAGAGGAGAGAGAGAAAAAGCTCACTCACCGGTTCTCTGATGTACCGTCGCCTGGTCCTCGAACACTCCTCCACACTCAGGCGGACGACAGCCGCTCCAACCCCGGGCGAACCGGAGTGAAACCGTCGACCCCCAGCGGGCAGAACGCGCCTCCGCTTTCCTGGCAGCAAATGGGGACACTCCTCCGCCCCTGGCAGCGGCCCTACCGCTCCGGGCGGTCGGAGAGTTTCTTCCCTCCTCCCCTCGCGGACGGCGGTCTCCCTCGACCCCTCCGCGTCTCTGGGGATGGCAGGGCACTCCTCCGCCCCCGGCAGCAGCTCCCTCGCTCCAGGCAATCGGGGTATCCTGTCCCCACTTGCCCCGCGGACGACGGCCGTTCCCCGCATCCGGGCGGTCGGGCTACTCCGTCACCCGGCAGATGGCAGCGGCGCTCCCCAGGGTGGACGGCAGTGTCGAGGACTCTGCGACGGGCATCCCTCCTCCTTCCCGGCTTTCGGCACCAATGTAACACAGTTAAAGGATGGAAAAGGAGGCGAGAACCGGCTTGTCAATATAAATCATAATTTAATGAAAACTCAAAAACACAAACAACACACATGACGGACATGCCCGTAATTCTCTCTCTCTCTCAAACAATCGTCACCGGCCACCTTTATCCCTCGCGCGCCTCATCAGGCCGATTGGGGACCGGGTGCGCGATATTCCAACCCGGCCCCGCCGCCTCCGCTCCACAATAAGTAACAATAAATATTCATTTTAATCTCACACAGAGTGGATACTAAACCGGAACTGGAACTCGTTGAACTCTTAAAGTGACAGTGACCTTTTAAGTGTTTCTTATAGAAATGAATGTAAACTCAATTACTTGTAAATTATACACATTATTTCAGTGATAGCTCAATTTCAAGATAAAATGTTAATTAATATAATGTAGACTTTTTTTTTTTACAAAGTTAAAATATGAATATAATAATGATGACAAACAAATGATTAATATATAAATATTCACTTTCATGCTTTTTTCAGGACAGGTTTTGTTGCATGTTCTGCACCCGATCAGCCAGAATGCGGCGCACTATTTTTGAAAGCTTATTTATGATCTTTTCTTACAGAGAAACCCTTATTATTTAAACTTTGAGCATTTATATTGTGTATTAAAATAACTTTATTTTGATGAGAATTTATGAGTATTTAAGTGTTATTATATCGAATCGAGATTATATCCAACTGTGAACCTCATATCGTAAATCAAAACATAACCATATCGTCCCATCCCTAACACTACACCTAGTTGTCATTACAGGAAAAATTAAGTTGTATAAATTATTTTTTATTTCAATTTTATCCCCTTTATTTTCCCATTTTGGAATTCCCAATCCCCACTAGTTTGTGGGTCCTCGTCCTCCGTCACCTCAATCCGGGTGGTGGAGGACGAGTCTCAGTTGCCGCCGCGTCTGAGACCGTTAATCTGCGCATCTGATCACGTGACTCGTTGTGCATGACACCGCGGAGACTCACAGCATGTGGTCAGCTTTATAATGATACCTAGACTGAGCTTCTATAAACCGAAACAAACTGAAATCTATTTTATTATTTAGTGAATAATAGTGAAAATGTTCATTAACCGTTGATCTGTGCATGTTCATGATAGAACACGAGAGCAACAGTTCACGCAGCCCCCTCACAACATTGGGGGCGTTCAAGCGAAAAAACGTTTTGTTTATCTAAAAACAGCAATGGTGACAACAGAACACCACAGATACACACAAAACACAGAACAGAACTTACTAAACATGTCTGAAGAGTTTGTAGTTTTGATGCACTTCTATGCCCAGCCTTATTTTTTAACGGTCGGTGAACATTTACACTAATAATACATCAGATTTCAGTTTGTTTCTTATCAAATCTTATCGTATACTTTCATAACAATCATGAGTCTCATGAATAATTAATTAGACTTCTGAATGATACTTTTGTGTTCTTTTGAATCTTGAAGAGGTTCTTCACCATCAACTGCCATTGTATGACATCATCACTGAGCACAACATTTATTCAGTTTCTCCCTTTCTGTTATTGCATTGAATATAATTTATTGTCCCATGCATGGAAATTGGACTCGATTCACAGCAGCTATAAATACTAAATAAAAGAACTAGCGAAACAACTTAATATTACAATTTCAAATTACAAAATATTACAAGCACAATATAAAATGCAAATCCACAAAACCTACAGTTTCCCATTTAAAAGTCTGACTGAGACTTGCATTGCGTAACTCTGAACCGTCTATCTGAAGGAAAACGTTATTTTTAAAAGACACTTTCATCCTAATTTGTTTATTGTTAATAAGCACATTTAATACAACCAATCACAAGCTGAATTGCTGATTAATTGTTGCAATAACTGCCTGAATAGTCATCAAAATCTCAAGTCTCTCTGATGTTCTGCTCTCTAGGTCTGACTTGAGTCCCTCTTTCAATGTAAGTCTATGGGGTTTTATCAGGTGAACATGGTAAATGTGATCTCTTAGTAAAGTAACAGCACAGCTATCCTCATAATAATGGTACACGTTATTGTCACACAGCCTAGAGTATTTCTTAAAACTTCAAACGTATTAAAATCTAAATCTAAAGACAGACAGTGAAAGTTGCTGCTGGAAGAGGCGTTAGGGAGGCCAGCAGGGGGTGTTCACCCCCTTTGGATGAGACATTAAACCGTGGTCCTGACTCTCTGTGGTCATTAAAAATCCCAGGGGACTTCTTGTAAAAAAGTGTAGGGGTATAACCCAAATTCCCAAATTCCCCACACTGGCCCTTCTCAATCATGGCCTCCTAATAATTCAGCCCTATAACTCTCCTCTCTCCACCAATAGCTGGTGTGTGTACTGGCGCACTATGGATGACGTCACATCATCCAGATGGATGCTGCACACTGGTGGCGTTTGAGTCCCGTTCACCGCGCAAAGCGCCTTGACTGTAGTGTCCGAAAAAGTGCTATATAAACGCAACATTCACATTCTTTAAGATTGTTACTTGTCAGACTGTACGACACGAATGCATTGAGATCGCCATGGCGACAGTATGTCAGCCTGTACGACACGAATGCATTGAGATCGCCATGGCGACAGTATGTCAGCCTGTACGACACGAATGCATTGAGATCGCCATGGCGACAGTATGTCAGCCTGTACGACACGAATGCATTGAGATCGCCATGGCGACAGTATGTCAGCCCGTACGACACAAATGCATTGAGATCACCATGGCGACAGTATGTCAAACTGTACGACACGAATGCATTGAGATCGCCATGGCGACAGTATGTCAGACCGTACGACACGAATGCATTGAGATCGCCATGGCGACATTATGTCAAACCGTATGACATGAATGCATTGCGATCGCCATGGTGACAGTATGTCAGACCGTACGACATGAATGCATTGAGATCGCCATGGCGACAGTATGTCAAACCGTACGACATTAATGCATTGAGATCGCCATGGCGACAGTATGTCAGAATGCACGATACCCAACGGTGGTCCCAGTTGCCCCAATCAGTGAACGTGATGTTAATATAATAGAAGTATATACTGTATATCTTTAATAATGAATACATGCGAAACGGCGAGATTTGGGGTGCACAAACATTTCAGTTTTTTTACCCACATAGTGTCTTAAGTTTTGCATTCCATTACATTAGCTTTATCCAGCCTTAATGAATATTAACCATGGTTTTACTACACTAACCATATTTGACAGCTATGATAAAGCAATTGCAAAGGAACGCAAAACTATTTCAGAAATTCAACTAAAAGGGGCTCTGTACTACCGTAAAAGAAATACAACAGCAAAAGGAACTTTACTTTAAAGGATGAATAAACATGCCAGAGTACATGGTGTATCTTCACATTGTGTTTTATGACTGTTTTGGGCACATACAGATTTGCAGGTCATTGTGAGAAATGGGCATGCGCTCAGGCACCTCTTGTGTTACATGCCAAGAGAGAATTCTGCAAATGCCATGAAGTGAGTAGATGCCTGTATATATGTCACCTGCAAGGCATTAGCATGTTTCATCACAGAAATATATCACCTTTCCAAAGCAAACAAGCTTAAAACTGCCTGACTGTAGTGAACTTACAGTATATCCAGCATTACAAGACTGAACACTGACCTGTGTTGTGTCTACATGTGGTCACCTGTGTTTGGGTTATTACAAATACATGGTGTCTAATCTGAGCTAGTACTCCAAAATATGCCAGTTCAAACCCTAGAAACAAGCATGGGATGATTCTCTCCCCATAATAAATGCTAACTAACTAAACAAACAAATTAACAAACAAAATTAACAGACATACAAAACCTATCAAACAAAAACAAACTAGCAAGCTAATGAGTAAACTAACAAAGAAAACAGACCCCAACTCTCCCTATAATCAATGACACTTAATAGAGTATCTGCTAACAGACAAACTAACAAAAACTAAAACAAACTAACTATAACTAGCAAATCAACTAACTAACAAACTAAACAAACTGACAAACAAAATTAACTAACAAAAACAAACAAAACATAACAAGCAAACTAGCTAACTAGCTAACAATCTATCAACCAATTTAATAAACTATCTAAACCAACAAACAAACAAAATTAACAAACTAACTCACAAAATAACAAACTGACAAAAAAACTAAAACAAACTAACTTTAACTAGCAAACTAACTAACTAACAAACTGACAAACAAAATTAACTAACAAAAACAAACAAAACAAATTAAGACAAATAAAAACTAAAACTAACTAGTTAATTAACAAGTAAACAAACTAGCATCAACTAGCAAACCAACAAACGAAACTAACAAACTGACTAAAACTAAATTAAATAACAAAAAACAAATAAAAATGAACAAACAAACTAGCAAATTTAAGACAAATAAAACTACAACATAGTTAACTAGCAAACTGACAAGTAAACATATTAGCTTTAACTAGCAAACTAACAAGTAAACAAACTAGAACAAACTAACAAACTAAAACAAAACCAAATTAACAGACAAATAAAAACTAACAAAAACAAACTAACTAGTAACCTAGCAAACTAATAAATAAACAAACAAACAAAAAACTACACCAACATTAACTGACTAACAAAAAATAACAAGCAAACAATCTATCAACCAATTTAATAAACTATCTAAACCAACAAACAAACAAAATTAACAAACTAACTAAACAAAGTAACAAACTGACAAAAAACTAAAGCAACATTAACTGACAAAAAACAAACAAACTAGCTAACTAGCAAACAAACTTAAAACTAATCAATTAAACTAACAAACTAAAACAACTAGCAGACTAACAAAAATGAACAAACTAAACAAACTGACAAAAACAAACAATTTTAACTGACAAAAAACAAACAAACCAACTAGCTAACTAGCAAACAAACTTAAAAATAATAAATTAAACTAACAAACTAAAACATTTAGCAGACTGACAAAAATGAACAAACAAAAACTAACAAACTGACAAAAAACAGACAAACTAGCTAACTAGCAAACAAAAAACAAACTTAAAAATAATAAATTAAACTAACAAACTAAAACAATTAGCAGACTAACAAAAAAACGAACAAACAAAAACTAACAAACTAAACAAACTGACAAAAAACTAAAACAATAATAACTGACAAATAACAAACAAACTAGCTAACTAGCAAACAAACAAACTTAAAACTAATAAATTAAACTAACAAACTAAAACAAATGAACAAAACAAAAGAAAAACTAACAAACAAAAGCTTAAAAACCGAACCACATAACACAATGAACTAACTAGCTAGTTAACCAACTTACAAACTTGAGTTAGCTTGCTAACTAACTGATGACAGAACTTCTAAGGACTGGCTCTGAGTCTGGTTGTGTCAGAGTGAATCACACAGTCTCCGAGCGCTGGTGGGCATCTGCTGCGGTTGTAAAATTGCGCACTGTGCGAGTCAAATGAAAAATATTATGGCTGTTAAGAGTCTGAGGGTATTTTTACTGCGGGATGTATAGAGTTACTGTATTTCATTCAGTAGATTTAAAGTAGACTCGAAACAGTCTGAGAAAGAAATCGAACTTGATGAAAATAATACATTTACTGTCTGCAAGAGATAAAGTTACTGTCTGTTTTTCTTTACTACAGATCTTTAACTCTTGAGAAACAGAAATAATTTCCATACATTTAATTGAATGAATTTTACTGAAGGACTGGAGGCTTTTAAAGTGGACAGATGGGAGTTAAGCTCTGAATGCAGCGCCTGTGTGTGTAAAATACATTCTTGAATGACAACTAATATTTGTCCTCAAGTGACCTTCATTATTCATGAGCTCATCCTGGTTAAATCAGCCAATCAGAATAAACCTGTCGCCGTGTGTCACACCTGCATAACAGAGAAGCGTGTAAGGGGGGCACATTTGGTTGGTGCACACTTCTCTCGCACTAATGAGACGGCCGCTTGTTTGCGTCAGTCAGTGAGCCGTCATAGCTCAGTGTTCTCACCCCTTAGACCAACTTGTGTCATACGAGTGAGAATGATAATAAGATACATTTTTGTGCAATGCTTATATTTTCAGTGTACATAAAGTGCCAGGTGGCTTCTGTAAACAGACTCCCTCATCCCGCTTATAAAACATCTCTTCCTCCCTCCACCTAAGATCCCCAAAATAATGCAGAGGTGTTTTGCGAAATACTGGACCAGAATTTTAAAGCACCATCCTGGACAATATTAGTTGATGGAAACGTACGCGACCACATACATCTGGGATGTGTGCCTGTTAAAAGAGAGATACTGTCTGTCTTCACTTTACGTCTTTTGACGCGCTTTAAATACTCCATTTATGCGACGCGCTTTAAATACTCCATTTATGCGACGCGCTTTAAATACTCCATATATGTGACGCGCTTTAAATACTCCATTTATGTGACGCGCTTTAAATACTCCATTTATGTGACGCGCTTTAAATACTCCATATATGTGACGTGCTTTAAATACTCCATTTATGTGACGCGCTTTAAATACTCCATATATGTGACGCGCTTTAAATACTCCATTTATGTGACGCGCTTTAAATACTCCATTTATGCGACGTGCTTTAAATACTCCATTTATGTGACGCGCTTTAAATACTCCATTTATGTGACGCGCTTTAAATACTCCATTTATGTGACGCGCTTTAAATACTCCATTTATGCGACGCGCTTTAAATACTCCATATATGCGACGCGCTTTAAATACTCCATTTATGCGACGCGCTTTAAATACTCCATTTATGCGACGCGCTTTAAATACTCCATTTATGTGACGCGCTTTAAATACTCCATTTATGTGACGCGCTTTAAATACTCCATTTATGCGACGCGCTTTAAATACTCCATTTATGTGACGCGCTTTAAATACTCCATTTATGCGACGCGCTTTAAATACTCCATTTATGTGACGCGCTTTAAATACTCCATTTATGTGACGCGCTTTAAATACTCCATTTATGCGACGCGCTTTAAATACTCCATTTATGCGACGCGCTTTAAATACTCCATTTAAATACTCCATTTATGCGACACGCTTTAAATACTCCATTTATGCGACGCGCTTTAAATACTCCATTTATGTGACGCGCTTTAAATACTCCATTTAAATACTCCATTTATGCGACGCGCTTTAAATACTCCATTTATGCGACGTGCTTTAATACTCCATTTATTCGACGCGCTTTAAATACTCCATTTATGCGACGCGCTTTAAATACTCCATTTATGCGACGCGCTTTAAATACTCCATTTAAATACTCCATTTATGTGACGCGCTTTAAATACTCCATTTAAATACTCCATTTATGCTACGCGCTTTAAATACTCCATTTATGTGACGCGCTTTAAATACTCCATTTAAATACTCCATTTATGCGACACGCTTTAAATACTCCATTTATGTGACGCGCTTTAAATACTCCATTTATGCGACACGCTTTAAATACTCCATTTATGCGACGGGCTTTAAATACTCCATTTATGCGACACGCTTTAATACTCCATTTATGCGACGCGCTTTAAATACTCCATTTATGTGACGCGCTTTAAATACTCCATTTATGTGACGCGCTTTAAATACTCCATTTATGTGACGCGCTTTAAATACTCCATTTATGTGACGCGCTTTAAATACTCCATTTATGCGACGCGCTTTAAATACTCCATTTATGCGACGCGCTTTAAATACTCCATTTATGCGACGCGCTTTAAATACTCCATTTATGTGACGCGAGTGGTGGTGGTGTAGTGGCTAAAGCACAGGGCTGTTAATCAGAAGGTCACAGGTTCTAACCCCACGGCCACCACCATTGTGTCCTTGAGCAAGGCACTTAACTCCAGGTTGCTCTGGGGGGATTGTCCCTGTAATAATTGCACTGTAAGTCGCTTTGGATAAAAGCGTCTGCCAAATGCATAAATGTAAATGTAAATGTAATGTGACGCGCTTTAAATACTCCATTTATGTGACGCGCTTTAAATACTCCATTTATGTGACGCGCTTTAAATACTCCATTTATGTGACGCGCTTTAAATACTCCATTTATGTGACGCGCTTTAAATACTCCATTTATGCAACGCACTTTAAATACTCATGAGGAGGTTACTCCATGTGACTCTACCCTCCCTAGCAACCGGGCCAATTTGGTTGCTATGGAGACCTGGCTGGAGTCACTCAGCACACCCTGGATTCAAACTCAAGACTCCAGGTGTGATAAGAGTGAAAGTTGGTGTGCTTAAAGGTCGTGTTACAGTGATTTCACCATAGTAAAAAACCTACTGAGCTGCCTAGATAGGCTCACACTGGATGTAAAAGCTGTTCCAGAAAGTTCCAGAATTGCAGCCTATCAATCACTTATGAGGTGACATCTCGGTTCGGATTCGTTCTTAAAATAGGTAGCTGCCTATGTAGGCCGTAGGTTGCAAGATAGCGCACTCGTTTTTTTAATAAATCCATATTTAGACAGTAACAGCGGGTGCATTCAATTCAATTTCAATACAAGTTAGGCGTGCTTGTGTTGTTCAGACTCTTTCCTCAGTTTGTAAAAGCATGCATTGACAGACTTCCATTGTAAGCGCAGTCCTGTAAAGTATTGATTTTAGCTTGTTTTTACAAACCGAGATGATAAATCGATCACATCGTCACAGATGCGGTCCATAAATCATAAAACATTGCTTTGATATTTTTCATGATTAATGTGTGAAAACTCTCGGCTAATGTGCCGAACGCACAGGAGCGTTTAATGAAGGGATTGTTTCTAAATGTCTGTACACACTGGAACCCAAACGCTCTAATTAACAGTAAGAACCGACACCAGGGGTCACGACACGGACCCTCGCTGACCCCCTCTCCTGTCCGAATGCATTAGACTCCATGTGTTCAAAGGATTTTATCCTATTATGCAAAACCAAACAGATGCAAAACGGCCTTTTCTAGGTCTTAGACAGGGTCGAAGATAGTCATTAGTAGGGATAGACCGATACATCGGCCAGACCGATTAATCGGGACGATATTTGGCCATTTTGTGAGTATCTGCATCGGCCGATAATCACGCATGCTTGGCCAATCAACAGGGGCCTTAACTTTCCCTGGTGTCAGTTCCCAAATCACTTTCTGTTTTCAAGGTTGTCTTTTCAAGTTTATGCAAATCTGAGAAAATATTGCATAAAATAAGTGTTTATTTCACTTTAGAATAATGTGTATGTCTGACCGCTGTTGTTAAATTGTAACAATAATGGTAATATATGGTATTACTACAGTAATCATATTTTAACTATGATATTAGTAGTGAATCCATAGTAATAATACAGGAAAATGAAAACTACGTTAACTTTAAACTGAAGGTGTTTTAAAGATTTCCTGTTTCAGTGGGATACCCAAAATTAAAGACTTATATTTAAAATAATTAATTAAATAAATAAAAATAATGAGGGTCAAGCGTTTGGTGTCATTGTGAAGAAAACTTTCAATTTATGTAATGATATAGATTATGATACATTCTGAGACTCTCCGCCTAAAAACTGCTGAAAAAATAATAATAATAATTTTTTTTAAATCATTTAAAAGAAAAAAAGTTTAAAAATGATTTTTTTAAAAAATCACAAAAATGTTTTTACTTCTTTTTCTGATTTGTCATTATATATCTCTGAGCATAAATAAGGTGGCTCTGAAAAACTGCTTTTGTTTGGTTCCCAATCATGTCAACTGTAACCGAATTAAAAAATTGTGTTCAATCAAAAGTTCCAACATTACAAATATAATTAATCATAGTGTCCAAAAACATCTCCAAACAAATAAAAGATAATAATTGTACATAAGAACTAATTACACATGCAAACACAACAATGACTAAAGGTTTGCATAGCATGCAGACATGATTTTAGTCATGAGATTACACAGAATGAGTTTCATTCTGTGTCATTTGAGTCATCATTGAGTCTGTG
>NC_068319.1:1340608-1380608 GCF_025860055.1 Xyrauchen texanus
CAACAGCATGAAACAAACAGCGCGACCAGTGTAGTCTGATTCCCGAACAAATGACTCTAATGAGTCGATTCCTTTTGAATTAATATAAACTTATCACTTGGTAACAGACTAAATTAATAAGAATTGTGTTTCTTATTTACAAAATATTTCTTCCTCCAAAGTACTAAAAGAATCAAAGGAATTAAGGAAGAGTTTGTTACATTCCTTCAGATTCTCATCCCAAACCATGTATTTATGTTCCAGTCATGTGATTTCTGAGCTGACTGAAGTGTGCGGATCATGGGGCGGTGGAGGGTTTGCTCGACCTGTCGCTGGTATCGCAGCTGCTCTCATGTTTTATAATTGGTTGCCAAAACAAACACTGTGTAGTGCAGCGAGTAAGATGAGAGCTGTAATCATTTTTCAACATTACTGCAATACAGTGACACAAACTGTTCTCAAGGAAATTCATCAAACTCACGTCTGATGTCAGACACATTTGGTTACATGCAGAACATCCGTCTTCATTGATCAGAGGTCATGAAGATACATGAGCACGCTTCAGATGAGACGTGTCGCTTTCAGCTGCTAACACATTGATCATGTTTGTACTAGCGGACAGA
Source organism: Xyrauchen texanus (assembly GCF_025860055.1). Taxonomy (NCBI): domain Eukaryota; kingdom Metazoa; phylum Chordata; class Actinopteri; order Cypriniformes; family Catostomidae; genus Xyrauchen; species Xyrauchen texanus. The sequence continues at coordinate 1,341,211 of NC_068319.1, forward strand.
TGTTCTGTGGAGAATGTCTTCAGTCCAGATCTTCAGTTATAGAGAGATATAGGATGCTCCCTTGCTCCCTATTTAGTGCATGACTTAACCTCCAGTGTGCTGTCTGTCTGCACTGGTCTCAGAACAGTTATAGGAGAGCTATAGGATGCTCCCTTGCTCCCTATTTAGTGCACGACTTAACCTCCAGTGTGCTGTCTGTCTGCACTGGTCTCAGAACAGTTATAGGAGAGCTATAGGATGCTCCCTTGCTCCCTATTTAGTGCATGACTTAACCTCCAGTGTGCTGTCTGTCTGCACTGGTCTCAGAACAGTTATAGAGAGCTATAGGATGCTCCCTATTTAGTGCATGACTTAACCTCCAGTGTGCTGTCTGTCTGCACTGGTCGTGCTGTTTGTTTCATGCTGTTGAATCAAAAGAATCAAATAATTAGAGTCATTTGTTCAGGAATCAGACTACACTGGTCGTGCTGTTTGTTTCATGCTGTAGAATCAAAAGAATCGAATCAGAGTCATTTGTTCAGGAATCAGACTACACTGGTCGCTTGTTTCATGCTTTCGAATCAAAAGACTCGAATCATGAGTCATTTGTTCAGGAATCGGACTACACTGGTCACACTTTGTGTTTCATGCTGCAGAATCAAAAGAATCGAATCATTAGAGTCATTTGTTTTGGAATCAGACTACACTGGTCACACTGTTCGTTTCATGTGGTTGAATCAAAAGAATCGACTCATTAGAGTCATTTGTTTGGGAATCGGACTAGAGTCATTTGTTTGGGAATCGGACTACACTGATCGTGCTGTTTGTTTCCTGCTGTAGAATCAAAAGAATCGAATCATTAGAGTCATTTGTTCAGGAATCAGACAACACTGGTCACAATGTGTATTTCATGCTGTAGAATCAAAAGAATCGAATCAGAGTCATTTGTTCAGGAATCAGACTACACTGGTCGTGCTGTTTGTTTCATGCTGTAGAATCAAAAGAATCGAATCAGAGTCATTTGTTTTGGAATCAGACTACACTGGTCGCTTGTTTCATGCTGTAGAATCAAAAGAATCGAATCATTAGTCATTTGTTTGGGAATCGGACTACACTGGTCATGCTGTTTGTTTCATGCTGTTGAATCAAAAGAATCGAATCATTAGAGTCATTTGTTTGGGAATCGGACTACACTGGTCGTGCTGTTTGTTTCATGCTGTTGAATCAAAAGAATCAAATCATTAGAGTCATTCCTTTGGGAATCAGACTACACTGGTCACTGTTCGTTTCATGCTGTTGAATCAAAAGAATCGAATCATTAGAGTCATTTGTTCAGGAATCAGACTACACTGGTCACGCTGTTTGTTTCATGCTGTTGAATCAAAAGAATCGAATCATTAGAGTCATTCCTTTGGGAATCAGACTACACTGGTCACTGTTCGTTTCATGCTGTTGAATCAAACGAATCGAATCATTAGAGTCATTTGTTCAGGAATCAGACTACACTGGTCACGCTGTTTGTTTCATGCTGTTGAATCAAAAGAATCCAATCATTAGAGTCATTTGTTCAGGAATCAGACTACACTGGTCACACTGTGTATTTCATGCTGTAGAATCAAAAGAATCGAATCAGAGTCATTTGTTCAGGAATCAGACTACACTGGTCGTGCTGTTTGTTTCATGCTGTAGAATCAAAAGAATCGAATCAGAGTCATTTGTTTTGGAATCAGACTACACTGGTTGCTTGTTTCATGCTGTAGAATCAAAAGAATCGAATCATTAGAGTCATTTGTTTGGGAATCGGACTACACTGGTCGTGCTGTTTGTTTCATGCTGTTGAATCAAAAGAATCGAATCATTAGAGTCATTCCTTTGCGAATCAGACTACACTGGTCAGTGTTCGTTTCATGCTGTTGAATCAAAGAATCAAATCATTAGAGTCATTTGTTCAGGAATCAGACTACACTGGTCACGCTGTTCGTTTCATGCTGTTGAATCAAAAGAATCGAATCATTAGAATCATTTGTTCAGGAATCAGACTACACTGGTCACGCTGTTTGTTTCATGCTGTAGAATCAAAAGAATCCAATCATTAGAGTCATTTGTTCGGGAATCGTACTACACTGGTCGTGCTGTTTGTTTCATGCTGTTGAATCAAAAGAATCGAATCATTAGAGTCATTCCTTTGGGAATCAGACTACACTGGTCACACTGTTTGTTTCATGCTGTTGAATCAAAAGAATCGAATTATTAGAGTCATTTGTTCAGGAATCAGACTACACTGGTCACACTGTGTTTCGTGTTGTAGATTCCACCTTCTATGAAAGTTCAAGTTTGATAAACTCTGAACAGCTAATTTGTTCAACTCTTGACTCAATACAAAGAATCCATATTTCAAAGCTGCGCGTTTAATAGTTACAGGAAAGTAAGATACATTTTAATATCTTAAATATAATATTTGCCATGTGTGATGTTTAATCTTTCTTTTTCCCCTGTAATTCTGGTTCAGTTTGCTCTATCTCCCTCCAAATGATCCATAACAGCGTCACAGAAAGCTTCAATCACAGCAGGTTCGACATCACATGGTCATCATTAGAGTCACAGTAAATGTGTAGGTTTATTAGAAGTCAGACGGACATGATCTTGACAGCGTTGAGTTATGCAAACACAAACTAAAGCTCTTTATCTGATGCTCTGCTTCACTTAAACCAAACAAGCAATATCCTACATGGATGACACACTTTACCCGCCTCTCGTCTTGCAGCAGTGACCGTGGCGGAGCGTACGGTCACGTTTGATGGTTAATTTCTCCTCGCAGATACAACGCAGATACGTGAGTTGGTGCAAAAGCTCTTGTATCCTGAGAGGAATCAAAGGCTTGTTTTAACCGCAGCAGCATGTAGCCCACAAGCCTGTAATTATGTAATCGAGCGGGATTAAACTGACAGGAGGGAATGGAGGCCCTGAGAGCGCCGATGACTGACAATCAAGCCGCTGATGACATCACTCGCTTTTCAAGATCCTGTTCGACTTGAAGAGCTTCAGACTTCTAGAACTAAATCAGGACATTTAAATATGGATTTGAAATTGTCCCATTCATCTGGTACAGCACCAAGAGTTATTTATGTTTCATTTTTTAATAATTGTATTTAAATCATTTTTTAAAAGAGTGTTTGATCCTTGATTTCATGCCACTAAACACACACACACACAAACTCACTCTCTCTCAGACAAAAACACACACACACTCTCACTCTCTCTCAGACACACACACACACACACACACACACACTCTCAGACACACACACACACACACTCTCAGACACACACACACACACACACACTCACTCACTCTCAGACACACACACACACACTCACTCTCTCACACACACACACACACACACACACACTCTCAGACACAAACAAACACACACACACTCTCTCTCAGACACACACACACACACACACACTCTCTCTCAGACACACACACACTCACTCTCACTCTCTCTCACACACACACACACACACACACACTCAGACACAAACAAACACACACACACTCTCTCTCAGACACACACACACACACTCTCAGACACACACACACACAGACACACTCTCTCTCTCTCACACACACACATAGACACACACACTCTCCCAGACAAACAAACACTCTCTCAGTCACACACACCGTCTGTGTGTGTGTGTGTGTGAGTGTGTGTGTGTGAGTGTGTGTGAGTGAGTCTCTCTTTGTGTGTATGTGAGTTTGTCTCTCTCTCTCTCTGTGTGTGTGTGTGAGTTTGTCTCTCTCTCTGTGAGTGTGTGTGTGTGTGTGTGTGTGAGTGAGTCTCTCTTTGTGTGTATGTGAGTTTGTCTCTCTCTCTCTCTCTGTGTGTGTGTGTGTGTGTGAGTTTGTCTCTCTCTCTGTGTGTGTATGTGAGTTTGTCTCTCTCTCTCTCTGTGTGTGTGTGTGTGTGTGTGAGTTTGTCTCTCTCTCTGTGTGTGTATGTGAGTTTGTCTCTCTCTCTCTGTGTGTGTGTGTGTGTGTGTGTGTGTGTGAGTGCCTCACTGTGTGTATGTGAGTTTGTCTCTCTCTCTCTCTCTGTGTGTGTGTGTGTGTGTGTGTGTGTGTGTGTGTGTGTGTGTGTGAGTTTGTCTCTCTCTCTGTGTGTGTGTGAGTTTGTCTCTCTCTCTCGGTGTGTGTGTGTGTGTGTGTGTGTGTGTGAGTGAGTCTCTCTCTGTGTGTATGTGAGTTTGTCTCTCTCTCTCTCGGTGTGTGTGTGTGTGTGTGTGTGTTAATTTGTGCTTGCCATTCTGAATCACTAAACTCAGTCTCTCACTCCGGTGTGCCAGTATGCTACACAAACACTCGAGCATCACATAAACACAGTTATTGAGGTTATTCTGCAGCTCCCGTTACCAGCTGACAGGAGGATTAACAGCTCTGCTCGCCCGCATCCTGACACCCCTATAAGGGCTGCGGCTGTGACACGGCCAATAGCTTCCACATGGCACAGTCTGACTGGCGCAGGGCAAGACCCGACATTCCAGAACGACTTCAGTACCAAGCAGTTACCCTTAAAACGACATGTTCATACGGCACATCTGCGCAAGCGAACACCGTTTCAGTTTTCTTCACTCACGACTGTCATCCATAATTAAGTGCGCCGTTGGCTCAACAGGAGGATGGCAGACGTTCTTGCCCTGACATACCTCACTTAAATATGGCCAAAACTCAAATGACATGTACTTTTTAAAGACAGTTTTAGTTAAGTGAAAAAAGCCAGAGAACGTGTTTTTGCACGCGTCCGCGCATCTATACGATTGTTTTCCCCCGATATAAACATGCACTAGACGAATGTGGAACTGCAGTTTATCGCGGTCTTTTCACCGTCTCGTGCAGCAGGCGCGGCATTTTTTAATTGTGTCGTGTTCAAAAGAAACGCGTTCTGTTGTGTTTATTACCCTGCATCTAGCTTATTTTTTATTAAAATGCACACATTCAAATTTCAAATGCTTATATTATTATATTAACTTAATAAAACTATTTATAATGAATATTAATATTTAATAAATACATTTCCCGACAATATTTATATAAATTAAAATTATAAACTTTTTATATTAATATTGATATTCATTTGATAATACTATTGATAATAAATCTATTAATATTTAATAAATAATTATCCAACAATATTTATATACATTAAAATTATAATTTTTAATATTAATATTGATATTAATTTGATAATACTATTGATCCTAAATATATTCATATTTAATAAATAATTAAATATTCAACACCATTAATATAAATTAAAATTATACACTTTTTAATTAATACAGATATCGATTTAATAAAACTATTGATCCTAAATATATTAATATTTAATAAATAATGAATTATCCGACAATATTTATATAAATTAAAATTATGACATTTTACATTAATATTGATATTAATTTAATACTATTGATAATATATTAATATTTAATAAATAATTAATTATCCGACAATATTTATATAAATTAAAATTATGAAATTTTACATTAATATTGATATTAATTTAATAACAATATTGATCCTATATTAATATTTAATAAATAATTAATTATCCGACATATTTATATAAATTAAAATAGTAATTTTTATATTAATATTGATATTAATTTAATAATACTATTGATCAACACCATTCATATAAATTAAAATTATAAACTTTTTATATTATTATTGATATTAATTTGATAATACTATTGATCCTAAATATATTCATATTTAATAAATAATTAAATATTCAACACCATTAATATAAATTAAAATTATACACTTGTTATTATATTTCAAAGTATTATATTCGGCCAGTGGAAAGGTGCTGACCAAACAAGCAGAAAAACACAATCTGATACCGGATATGACACACTTCACCAATGAAAGGTGTTTAGCGCACTGTCGCGTAATGCAAGTCATCGTAATGGTTTTTGTCCTCTGATATAACAGGCTTTTGTGCTCGCTCAGGTGTGTGTCATCTCAGGTGTGTTTGAAACATTATCAGAGACCCGAGCTCAAATCAGTAGCACAATCAATTCATCATATAGTGTCGACAGGAAACAAAACTGGCACAGCACCAAAATACTAATCTCCTCACAAACAAGCGTCTGTCAGACAAACCCACAGAGGTCAGGGACGTCTCAAACGTTACATGGAGGTTATTTTAAATAAGGTACATGAGGTATCCCGAGCTTTATGGGGTCTGACCTGACCTACTCAAGCACGGTTTATCTTGCACGACTTACATCAACACTTCTCCAGACTGCCGCCAACTTGTGCTGTGAAAACAAACCCGGGGGACGCTTCACTCCTCGTGTTTATTTGACATCAGAGAGCGAAGAGTTCAGGCTTTAGATGCATCCTCTCGTTTCGAACAAGCATAGACGCAGCCAGACTCGCCGGTGCAATTAAACGGAGGAAACAATGTTGTACGTTTGATAATGCAACACTTTACATACCTTACAGATTACAGTGTGTATTAAACAAGTGCTTTTCGTGTGTGTGTATGAAGATAATATGTAAATATGGTTTCTGAACATTCATAATCATGCACAGGGACCCTCCTTAGCAACCAAATTGGCCCGGTTGCTAGGGAGGGTCTGGGTATCTCAGCGAGTATTGACACTGACTATCACCCCTGGAGTCACAAGTTCAAATCCAGGGCGTACTGAGTGACTCCAGCCAGGTCTCCTTAGCAACCAATTGGCCCGGTTGCTAGGGAGGGTCTGGGTATCTCAGCGAGTATTAACGCTGACTGTCACACCTGGAGTCGTGAGTTTGAATCCAGGATGTGCTGAGTGACTCCAGCCAGGTCTCCTTAGCAACCAATTGGCCCGGTTGCTAGGGAGGGTCTGGGTATCTTAGCGAGTATTAATGCTGACTGTCACACCTGGAGTCGTGAGTTTGAATCCAGGATGTGCTGAGTGACTCCAGCCAGGTCTCCTTAGCAACCAATTGGCCCGGTTGCTAGGGAGGGTCTGGGTCGCTCAGCGAGTATTTATTTGGTTTATTTGGTTTATTTGGTTTATTTATTTCAGACTGACAACTTAATTTCAACACAGTTGAGCTGACAAACAACAGCATATTTCCTTCAGTCTGAAACAGGTGTAGGCTGAAGCTCTTGCTTATAATGCCTACCCTTTTTAAAAACATCTCATATTTTAATCAATTAAAAAATAAAAAAACGTATTGTCTTACATCAATATAATGTTGACAAACAAATCTAAATAGAATACAAAACATTAGTATTCCCTATGCAATACAATTGCACAAATCCAAACTACAACAAAAACAGCTTATTCATTTATCACTCTTTACATTGTTTCATATAATTTCCATACATTATTTTTAAATAGTTTCTTTAACTTACTAAGTGTCCCACATATTTTTAGTTCCTCATGACAGTTATTCCATAATTTTACACCTTTAACTGAAATACAATGGTATTTTGCATTGGTCCTCACTTGGTTCCTTTTAAATATACAAGTTCCCTTAAATCATGTTGGCATTCTCTTTCTATGAACAACCCTTGGATACTTTCTGGCAATTGATGGTTTTTTGCTTTGTACATAATTTGTAATGTTTTTAGTTCTACTAATTCTTTAAACTTTAGAGCCTTTAATTCAATAAAAAGGGAGTTTGTTGGCTCCCTATAGGTGGTTTTCTTTACTATTCGTAATGCTCTCTTTTGAAGCATAAATATTGGATTGGTGTTTGTTTTATATGTATTTCCCCATACTTCCACACAATAAATAATGTATGGAAGCACAAGGGAACAATACAAAGTATATAATGATTTTTCATTTAAGAAATCTTTAACTTTATATAATATTGCAATTGACTTTGAAATCTTGTTCTTAATATAAGATATATGGGGTTTCCAATTTAATTTATTGTCTATAATTACTCCAAGAAATTTAATAGCTGACACCCTTTCTATTTCAACTCCATTAATCATTAATTTACCTATAGTATTCGATAAACGATTGCCGAATACAATAAATTTTGTTTTACTTATATTTAACGTTAGTTTATTCGAATCAAACCAATCTTTTAGCAGTGCCATTTCTTGACGCTTGAAGTATTCTTGAGTATTGACGCTGACTATCACACCTGGAGTCGTGAGTTTGAATCCAGGGCGTGCTGAGTGACTCCAGCCAGGTCTCCTTAGCAACCAATTGGCCCGGTTGCTAGGGAGGGTCTGGGTATCTCAGCGAGTATTAATGCTGACTGTCACACCTGGAGTCGTGAGTTTGAATCCAGGATGTGCTGAGTGACTCCAGCCAGGTCTCCTTAGCAACCAATTGGCCCGGTTGCTAGGGAGGGTCTGAGCAGATCGTGACTGTCACACCTGGGTCAGTTGCAGGAGTCTGGATCGCCAGCAGTATTGACGCTGACTATCACCCCTGGAGTCACAAGTTCGAATCCAGGGCGTACTGAGTGACTCCAGCCAGGTCTCCTTAGCAACCAAATTGGCCCGGTTGCTAGGGAGGGTAGAGTCACATGGGGTAACCTCCTCGTGGTGGTGATTAGTGGTTCTCTCAATGGGGCGTGTGGTGAGTTGTGTGTGGATCGTGGAGAGTAGCATGAGCCTCCACATGCTGTGAGTCTCCTTAGCAACCAAATTGGCCCGGTTGCTAGGGAGGGTAGAGTCACATGGGGTAACCTCCTCGCGGTGGTGATTAGTGGTTCTCGCTCTCAATGGGGCGTGTGGTGAGTTGTGTGTGGATCGTGGAGAGTAGCATGAGCCTCCACATGCTGTGAGTCTCCTTAGCAACCAAATTGGCCCGGTTGCTAGGGAGGGTAGAGTCAAATGGGGTAACCTCCTCGTGGTGGTGATTAGTGGTTCTCTCAATGGGGCGTGTGGTGAGTTGTGTGTGGATCGTGGAGAGTAGCATGAGCCTCCACATGCTGTGAGTCTCCGCGGTGTTGCGCACAACGAGTCACGTGATCAGATGCGCGATAAGATCTGAAATTAACGTGTTGGTCGTTGCTTTTGATGTCAAACGTGAAGAGGCATGCACACAACACGTGTGCACATTGGATAAGCCGGTAATAACGCCGGTTAGCGTGTTTACATGTCAAAAGTGCCGGGAAAGCACAAGATATTCCCCATTCATTTTCTCCATAGGCATTTAAATATATATATATATAAAAAATTGGTTTAATGGTGCTTTCACATACAACGCGAAGTGAGTGTTTCGTGCAGCGCGATTACATGAAAAGTCAATGCAAAGATGCGAATAGACACCAATGGCGCGACTCGAATGCGCAAAATCGCTTCATTCGCGTATTTGCGCTAGTTGAAATGTTTCAACTCGAACAAGAAATCCGCTTGGCGCGTTGGCGCGAAAGCCTATCAGCATTGATATTGTCCGGATGTCACTGACGTAGTAGCAGAAGAAATCGGGAATAATGATTGTAGCGGTGGGAATTGTGTGACACAACGTCATACATGTACAGAGACCGGACGATCAAAGACATCGCTTGGAGGAAAGTGAGCGAGGAAGTTGGATGACCTGGTAAGTTCTGAAAATATATAACATGCAATTATTACCAACTTCAGCCTTATTTTGAGAATTAGACACCATGAGTTGCCCCTTAAACAAGAAATCACGAGCATTTTCCCAACCTGGACGGCTTTCAAAAGAGAGGGCGAGCGGTCACACCTCAAAGATCAGAGCAGGGGTGAAACATTTAGCAGATGTCAAAGAGAATCCATCAGGATCAAAGAACAAGGGACTCATGAGTGAGACATAAATGAGAAAAAGCCACTGAACCCTGAAAGGTCTGACACATTTCATGACGACAATGTCTGACCACATGACTCTCGTCCTCTCTCTCTCAGGGGGTCGTGAGGAGCCGCCGGCTGGATTCGTGTCCCACAGCGCAGCTGATCGTTTGTGGTGAAAATAATTAGTCGGGAGTGACTCTTTACTCGGGTGAGTGGCAGGTCAGAGCCTCGTCCTACATCTCCTCCAAACAGCACGTCCGATTCCTTCATTTTGTTGCTCAGGTGAAGGAATCTTGTTTAAAGGAAATCAAGTTAAAAATACAGAGTAATAAAATGATTTCCTGCAGTGAACGCATTGTCCGGCCCCTACAATTTTGATTCAACTTTGCAAAATGAATCGTTCACACCGCTTTCAAAGAATCAGATTCAAAAGATTCAACTCAAACGTCTCATTTGCGAATCGAAGATTCTGGAGAAACGCATCGGAGTGAGTCTTAAAGGGACAGTACACCCAAAAATGTAATTTTCTCCTCATTTACTCACCCTCATGTCATCCCTGATGTGTGACTTACTTTCTTCTGCAGAGCACAAATGAAGATTTTTAGAAGAATATTTCAGCTCTGTAGGTCCATACAATGCAAGTGAATGGTGACCAGAACTTTGAAGCTCCAAAAAGCACATAAAGGAAGCATTCCAGTGGTTTAATCCATGTCTTCAGAAGTGATATGATAGGTGTGGGTGAGAGATCAATATTTAAGCTCCTCCCTGCCCAGTAGGTGGCGATATACACTAAGAATGCATGAAATTGAAAGTGCAGAATTTACAGTAAAAAAGGACTTAAATATAAATCAGTTTCTCATCCACAACTATCATATGACTTCTGAAGACATGGATTAAACCACTGGATTCGTATGGATGAATTATATGCTCCTTTATGTGCTTTTTGGGAGCTTCAAAGTTCTGGTCACCATTCACTTGCATTGTATGGACCTACAGAGCTGGAATATTCCTCTAAAAATCTTAATTTGTGCTCTGCAGAAGAAGAAAGTCACACACATCAGGGATGACATGAGGGTGAGTAAATGATGAGAGAATTTCATTTTTGGGTGTACTGTCCCTTTAAGACACCAGAATCTTCAATTTGCAAATGAGATGTATGAGTGAATCTTTTATGTGCTTTTTGGGAGCTTCAAAGTTCTGGTCAACATTCACATGCACTGTATGGACCTACAGAGCTGGAATACACTTCGAAAAATCTTCGTTGGCATTTTGAGTAAAGCACATGCTAAAATATCTGATGAGCTGTCATGCTGTTTGGGAACAGCGAGAGCGTCACACATCACGCCTGCAGAGTTCTGCTCCTTACCAAACGAAGGGACGAGACATCACCACAGAAGGGGTGTTCAAGCTACCGTCGCAAAGCACGAAATGTGCTCCAAACCCAAAATCAGCATTCACCAATTACGAGGGTTGATTGTATTTACAAAGCAATAACTGCTTTAGATTACGACTACACTGTTTCTATAAGAACACACACAAAACAAACACAAAGATGAGCTGTGAACGTACAAACACTGATGACAAACTGTATCAGTTGACACTGAAGTGGTTTGTTATAATTGTATCGTTTGTTTCTTTTGATGAAACTTAACATACTTCAAAAGTATAAAAACAAAGCAATGCACATACAGAGGCATTAAACTCATTTTCAGCAATTTGTATTTGCTTTATTGTATTTCTCTAGAAATGTGTTTTTTGTTGAGCGTCAAAATGAACCCAAACAGCAACAATGTTACTATTTTAAATAAGTCCTATTTTTGAAAAGTGCATTTTTACTTTGTGATACACCGGATCAATGACTGTTATTATTTATAGGTTTCACTGTATAAGAGCCGCTTAGCGTCTGCTAGCAAGTGCACCGCACAAGCCCTCAAAAGTGAAGCCAAAACGTCTCGATCGCCCCCCGGTGGCTGGTCCTAGTATAGGTCATAAGCCCCGCCTCCCCATGTTATTCAACGGACGTGAGACCAACTAAACAATTAAATTACACTTCACATATCTTTTTTCCAAAGATAGTTTCTGTCATTTACTGTCGTTTCTATCACGTTGATGTCATTTCAAGTGTTTGTTTTCAAAATAAGTTTGTTTTTAGTTATTTGATGCAATAAAAACGCTGCTGTGACATCATGATTGACAGCTGTGATTGACAGTTTCTCTGAGCGAAGTAGTCACTGAAGCACCAACGGACTTTTTTTCGGGATCTTCGGAGGACTGAGGAGATTGGAGCTTTAAATTTAATATCTAAATTTCTATAATTAATTATTTCACACCGTCAAAAGTCAAAAGTCAAAAGGGGCGTGTGCTTGCGATTGATTCAGCGAGAGTGAGGGCGGGGCCTTGATTTCGCGGCTTTACTTCCTGCTCAATACTGCGCGGGTCTGGTCCCGAAATCGCAACTGCGCAGACTCAAGTCCCAAGATGTCAGCGCCATATCGGGATATATTGATTTAATATATTGATTTTTAACAGTTTGCATATACTGTAGGTGCACGACAGTGACGCCAGACTGCTCCTGTCTGTACATGAGCCCATTATTATCCCATTTGTTACCTAATATTTATACACATATTACACAGAAGGAAAGGCTCCTCATTACCATGGTTAGGTCAGTGTGCTAGTCTTAAATAATAGTAATAATAATAATAAATTAATGTATTTATGAAAAATAAATACTAGCTGAAACACATCTTGAAACTTTAAACGGCCACTGTTGATGTCTAATACATTTTACCTTTAGATTACTTCATTTGAAACTGAAATATTTTGTCAAAATATAACAAGTTACATTTACTCATGTAAAATCCTGAAACAAATTTGTAAAGGTGATGTGTGTAATTATTCATATTTTTAACTATTTTGGTAAAGGGGCCACATCGGGTTTTTAGTAGCCTAGTGCATGGGGGGGGGGCCACATTGTAATGCTTTTGTGATACATTGTTCTGCATTGATTTGGTTTTTGTAACTTTTAAGGCCAGAAATAGTTGTGTACTCTATTTTTTGAAGTGTATCTGTGACTAATGGGACTATATTCTGCAATTGCCTAAAGGATTGTATTGCTCTACAAAGATAGATGCTTTTCTATCAGGCATTAAAAACCTCAATAAAGGTGGAGATTATATATTTTTTTCCAACTCTACTTCCCTGTTAATTTGTTATTCAGTTTTACTAATAATAAAAAAAAAACTTTATAGAACGTTTAATGTTTCTTGCAAAGCGGGCGAGTTCACTCTTTTTTTTTTTTTTTCTTTACCCGTTTAGATGCTAAAAGTGTCATGATGCGTTTCTCCTCGATGGTTTTCAACACTCAACAGAATAACACAGGCTGCATGAATATGATAAATAATTACTGCAAGAGTTACATATACATACAGGTGTGAAGGGACTTCAACGTTTCTAAATTGCACAAATAAAAAATACATTTACATATTCGTCTCCGGCTTGCAATATTTTCAAACATGTTCCTTTGAAATCCGTTGCTTGTGCCTGTTAACATTCAAGATAAAAAATAATAATAAAATAAGTGAATTGTAAAGTATTTGTCTTTGTTTGAATAACTACTCAACCCTTCCTTACACATTAATACTGGAAAAAGAGCCCCTTTGGTGTAAAAACCCTAAGTCATTTTACGGCGGGATTTTGAATGATGACCATTCACGGTAAATAAGGGCTCCCCCTCCCTACAAAAGCCAATTTAACCACTGGTTCTCACCAATGGAAAAGAGCGAAGGGACGTCGTCCATCTTTTTTTTACAGTCTATGCTTTAAAATGAGACAGTTTGGAATGACATGAGGGTGAGTAAATGATGACACGTGCATCATTAGAGTTTCTAGAAACCCAAACAAACAGATAACATGCAGCTCTCTGTCAAAGTCACGTGATATTCTGAAGAGTCTCGCCTACTATTTCCACTTTTCACTCAAGTCGCTATACGGACAACATCATTTGTGGCTAATAAAATTGCTAAATATTGATACTTTAGGAAACCCAGCGGGTTTACCATCCTGCACTTATCATCCGTCATTCAGTCATTATTTAATTTAATTTCCACTGTTAATTAGTGGCACTGCAGACGTAAACTGGGCGGCGCTGGTGAGATTTAAGGCACGTGCGTGAGGCAAACACAAACTCTATTTATAAGACTTCAACTCTGGCACCTCGAGTAATATTTCCAGACTTTCCAGCTTCCAAAACCCCTTTGGCTTTGTTTTCCCTGTAACTCTCTCCGCAGACCGCTGCTCGTTTATTTACAATGACACAATGTTCATTAGTTCCAACAAGGATTTGCAACCCAAACTCCAAGGACTCGTGTGTAAAAATGAAATCATTATAAAAGTTCGGTGGCTTTTTTTTTTTTGCATAGGCATCATTGCGAGTGCATTTAGCATGTTCCCCGGCCCTTTGGTCATTTATCCTGTTGGGACGATTTATTTCTAAGGGCCACAAGAGCGCTGAGAATCAGCGTTGAGACGTGTTAATAACGTGTAAATGACCAGTCACGGTTCGTTTTGTTGTTATGTGCCATCGTGTGTACACGGTCTCATTGTACATGTACGGTCTTGCATATCAGAGTCGCGGCAGACGCGTTTGAGCTCATAATGTTAAACTGTTCGCCTGTTTCATTCTCCCTCTCTCTCCTCAACAGTTCCCTGTAACTTTCAACCATCTTGTCTAATGATAAAATGGCAAATATCCCTCAAATTAATATCATATACTATCTGCATATATGCACAAATCTCATTTAAACGGATGTAATAAACCAACCTCACAAAACTTGAGCAGATCTTCAGCATCCTGTGGAGCGCATGCGTGAGTGCAACTTCAAAGTAAAAGCGCTTCACGTGTGCTATAAGTAAAGGTCTTATTTCATATGTACTGTATGAACAATTGGGTTGATACGGTATGTTTTGAGTGAATGCAATTTGGGGGTGTTCGCTGTCCTTTTCTGCATATCACGGCGCGGTATTGTGGTCCGTTCTGCATCAGGCGGTGGTTCATTGTTGCTTATCGCGGCACATTCGGCACGTTTGGCACGTTTCGCCGCAGAACCACCAGCCCGCTCGGTTCTCCCAATGGACATTATGCCCCTGATAGGCCCAAAGGTGCGTCGGCCCACCGGGAAAATGCCCGGTATGCCAGATTACCAGTCCAGCAATGGGCATCGGCCATTAAAAACCCACATCGGTCAACCACCAGTCAAAATGAATATTTCCGCCTATGATTCTGGAGCAAAACTACAGGTCAAAAAAATAACCGTAGAAAGGTGTCAGCGTCATGATGTTATTTTTACATAGAGATTGGAAGATCTATTTCTAAAATAAGTCAACTTCAGCAGCTCTTTTTGCATTATACACCAATGCTGGTAGTCCAAATATGGGAGAAAACACCTTTTTGTGTTATTTTTCCAAAGTTTGAGTGCCTATAACTCCAGAAGTATTAAAGTCATCTTAAAATAATTTTAGATTCTGCTTCAGAACAAACTTTTCTTTTTGTAACTCCATTTTTAAGGCCCGCTATGGTTAAATGCCAGATATACGGGGCTCTCAATGTGGCTCCACGTGTAAATGTCTCCTTTTTCAATGGTGGAAAACCAAATGTGGGTCACATGGTATGAAGCTAATTTTTCTTGTCCAACAAAATAAAGGTCTGAAGTACAAATAACGTTGAAACTAAACTAAAATCTTTCTTCAGAAAAAGTACTAACAAAATCAAACATTTCATCCGGGGAATGTCTTAAATTTGGTTGATTTGATATGGAATGTCACGTATACATTTAAAATGATCTCTTCCGGTAAAAAGAACCAAAAATGGTGGTTGATGACATCATCTTGCACTTAGGGGCGTATCCACATGTTTCATCCAATCAAATGCTCTGTAGAGTGAGAAAGCCCCTCCCCCAAATACCCCAATCCCACCAAAATTGAGATCTGAGTGGATCTTGACCCTGAGATTGAAGGTTCTACAGCTCAACATTCCCTGCAGTTTGCATGTCAAATTCACGCCCGAACTGACCCTCGCCCCTCTAGACGGGGTTATGCGTACAACCCTGAAGTCCTTAAGGGGTTCAAAGGCTCTCCAACCCCTCTATGATGACCTCAAGGGTCGAGTGTCAATATATGGATGGGTAAAGGCTAAGAGCATGGCCAGTAAAACAACCCGTTTGACAGTGCTCTCAACCCGAGAACAGACGGAGTATTTAGATGACCCAAAGCCAGCTGTCCTGTCAGTTTTACCAGGAATAGACGGTAACCCAAGGACTCTGAAAAGAGCAACATATCTACTATTTTATCTAGAGAAAGAGCGGAATAAATCATAGGTGGAAAGGAGTGTTTTTGTGCAGAGTTGTTTAATTGGTCACACGGATTTGTGATATAATTGGGCTGGTTTGGGGGCTCTTCCTTGCGATCCCGAAGCCTTCCAAACACTGCGGGTAACCTGGTCTGGAGAACTAAACCTCTAAACTTCCAAAGCTCTGCCTACAATAACATCAGCACCTCAACGGGGAGAGGAGAGTGACGGCGGGCAGTTTTTCCATGTCCAGGACATTGACTGACAGATCGAAGTGATGGATGTCTGGATTTTGTTGAGCGCAGCAGAATTCGGCCGCTGACACATGGAGGGTGTCAGAGCACAAGGGGTGCAGGATTTACATTACTAGTCGTCATTAATAGTATTATTATTATTATTATTACTTCCCTGCAGTGCAGCTGTGCTTGGCTGTGGGCCGCAATCACAAGAGGGGTTTTCCATGCTGTGAGTTGTCCAGGTATGTGTAATTAAATCCTCAGACTTGTTTTGAAAGCACATTTGAGGCTTTTGAGCAACTTCGGTCAAGGACTGCAAGACTAGCACAACTCAAGACAAACGTTATTCCCTTGTAACGTGTTGTTTGCAGCAGTTAACAAATCACAGACATGCCTGTTGCGCAATGAAACGCAACGGCGAATCACAGACGCTTAAATGAGTCTGTAGCACTTTAAATAATGACAACCGATCTTAATGCGCAAGTTTTAAATAGTCTGATGCCACGTGAGTAAAGACGCCGACTACCATCCTTAGAGTCGCGGGTTCAAATCCAGGGCGTGCTGAGTGACTCCAGCCAGGTCTCCTTAGCAACCAAATTGACCCGGTTGCTAGGGAGGGTCTGGGTATCTCAGCGAGTATTAATGCTGACTATCACGCCTGGAGTCGTGAGGGTACTTTTAAAAAAGTTATTAGATTTAAAAGATCAAAATGATTGGGGGGCCTGATTAGCTCAGCGAGTATTGACGTTGACTATCACACCTGGAGTGGCGGGTTTGAATCCAGATCGTGCTGAGTGACTCCAGTTAGGCTCCTAAGCAACCAAATTGGCCCGGTTGCTAGGGAGGGTAGAGTCACATGGGGTAACCTCCTCGTGGTCGCTATAATGTGGTTCTCGCTCTCGGTGGGGCGCGTGGCGAGTTGTGCGTGGATGCCGCGGAGAATAGCGAGAAGCCTCCACACGTGCTACGTCTCCACGGTAACGTGCTCAACGAGTCACGTGACAAGACGCGGATGCATAGGCAACTGGGATTCATCCTCCAACACCCGGATTGAGGTGAGTCACTACGCCACCACGAGGACTTAGAGCGCATTGAGAATTGGGTGTTCCAAATTAGCGAGGAAAAAAAAAGTGAAAGTGTTGTACCCCATTGACTTGCATTGTATGATATATTCACACCATATAAAAATGTAACATAAATACGAGTTAATGCATGCGATTAATTTACATTTATACATTTGGCAGACGCTTTTATCCAAAGTGACTTACAGAGCACTTATTACAGGGACAATCCCCCCAGAGCAACCTGGAGTTAAGTGCCTTACTCAAGGACACAATGGTGGTGGCTGTGGGGATCAAACCAGCAACCTTCTGCTTACCAATTTTGTACATTAGCCCACTTCACCACCACCACTATTTAACGCGTTTTAAGAAGCTCCTTGCGCTATTTCATATACAAATCAAGCCCTATTGGGACTTGTAAGGTGCATTTGAACTACCACAGAAGTCAAATCTTCTCCAAACCATCACCAAAATGCAGAAAGAGACATATTTTGTCTGGAAGCGCTTTTCATG
This sequence comes from Xyrauchen texanus, assembly GCF_025860055.1. Taxonomy (NCBI): domain Eukaryota; kingdom Metazoa; phylum Chordata; class Actinopteri; order Cypriniformes; family Catostomidae; genus Xyrauchen; species Xyrauchen texanus. The sequence goes on from NC_068319.1 coordinate 1,359,131, forward strand.
GGGAGTTCAACACTTGAAACATGCGCTGACTCTCTGACGTGAATCATGAACGCAGCTTCGCGATTGCTACAGTGTACCGGCACATTAATATTGCGGAGGATGAGAGTTTAAGAGATTATTGCCCATAGAGCTGCTCAGCTTGTAGTCCAAAAACCCAGAAGTGAAGTTCACTTCAGGACACCGAACAAGCCCCAAAAACATGAACCCCCCCTAAAGTGTCAGCGAGACCCCTGGCGAGTTTATCCTCAAAGTTCCTGCAATCTAAACGGCAACGCTCACAGGCAAGACTCATTAATTGAAGCTGATCTTACAGAAATACACGAGCACAAGTGCAGCGCTGCGATTGGCCAACTCGTGCAGGTGGAAGTCGGCAAAGACAGCTGCCCATACAAGCGGCAGAGATCCAAATCCAAAAAAAATTCAAATAAACGCGAGCGAATGAGAATTTCAACCACATTAATACAGAGTCTTACTGTGCCTCCTTACTGTCTTACTGAGCACATTCACCACTTCTCTCCGAGCTCTCAAAACCACAAGCTCCAATTTGCTGTGTGTGCAGGAGGATTTCAGGCTGACAGAAACGGTTGGAGATGATTTTGCTTGGAGAGAGTCACCGTCTGTGAGGAAATGGAGGGCCGTGAGCGGGGGTACGGTACAGTTCTACTCTAAACAGCAGGATAGATCGGTAAGAACACAAACCTCACACCGATTTGACCCTAGGACACATTCACCACCACACCTAAGGCCTTTTCAAATGCAACGTGATTATGAGATTATGTATGTGTTTGTGTGTCTTTTTTTATTAAATATTATTTATATTGTTAAGCCAGTTTTCGACTCCTTTCCCTGTAACCCCTTACACATCCATAAGACATTTTTAAGTGGTTATATGACATACATTATACATTACAAATGAACAAAATAACACACATCCAATACAAATTTTGAGATATTATGAAAAACACTTGTAAAGATACAGGTTGAAATATATCAGAAACTCTCTCTTGAGAAAAAAACATGTTGCTCACATAAACTTCAATGTCCGACGTTTTAAAGTTGCAAAGAAAGTTTTAAAGTTCCAAAGAAATTTAAAAAGAATCCAAAGTTCCAAAGAAAGAAAGTTTGTAAAAAGTTTGAAAGTCCGACATTTTAAAGTTCCAAAGAAAGAATGTTCCAAAGAAATTTTAAAAGAATCCAAAGTTCCAAAGAAAGAATTTTCCAAAGAAAGTATGAAAGTTCCAAAGAAAGTTCCAAAAAGGTTTGAAAGTTCCAAAAAAATAAAGTTCCAAAAAAGAAATTTCCAAAAAAAGAAAGTTCCAAAGTTTGAATGTTCCAAAGACATTTTTAAAAGAATCCAAAGTTCCAAAGAAAGAACGTTCCAAAAAAGTTTGAACGTTCCAAAGAAAGAACGTTCCAAAGAAAGTTTGAACGTTCCAAAGAAAGAACGTTCCAAAGAAAGTTTGAAAGTTCCAAAGAAAGTTCGAGAGAAAGAGAAAAAAGAAAGAAAGAGGCTTTGTTAGTGAATTGTCTCATCATATATTTGTCTACAGTTTATTCCTAATAAAAATAATTAGATTATTGTAATAATGGTTCTTTTTCATCTCGTTTTCGTTATTGCTGTCAAAATCAAAAAAGCCTTTGTCATCATTTGTCAGTAATATCTTCGACACTAAGTGAAATCAATGCATTTCCAAACAAAAACTCAACATTTGTGGAGACGACTGCTATTTAAATAAATCTATTGTTATTGAATAATATTCAAATATCATTGTGTACATTAATATTGTGGCATCCTCAATTTACCGGTCTTCATATGTATGTAAAAAAGCAAGTTGTGATTGTTTTGCATCGCGTTGTGCACCAGACATTATGAAGATAATCAAAACTTTGGTGCTGTGAGATGACAAATTCTTCTAAATTAATGACTTAATGAAGAAGCTGCTGGATGCTCGATACATCTGAACATCTTCACTTAATATGCAAGTAAAATGCATGCATCATGTGACCCTGAAGAAGGTTTATTCTCTATCCAACACGGAGATATATAACACGGTAAATCCTGCAGGAAATGTTTATATTCTGTTCTTGCTCAATTCAACTTTTAAATAAAGTCTTTAAAATAAATAACTCGGCAAAACGTGATACGGTGAGAGAGTTGGAGGCGCTCGCAGAATATTCTGAGGGTCATCGCTGAAAAGAGAGATCCGCCAATCAAACTATTTATTGTTACAATGCATTTAACATGTTTTGTACAATCATTGACTAAGTCAATACAGCGCACCTGTTGTAAGCCATGAACCAAACCAACCAGCGCCGAGGTGAATCACAGCATTACAAACGAACAAAAAACAAAAAGGTACAAGACCGTGTGTGATGCCAAATATATCATGCGATCCTGATAACGGGACGAGTGTGTTTTATTTGGCCATTGCCTGGATGCAAGTCTGATACTGACACGGACTCATTCGTATATTTGTTCAGCTGTCCTGCTGCCCTGAAATGAGCCGAAGCCAAGATGCACAAATTAAAAGTCGGAACAGCAAACATATGCCGAACATCTCAGACAGAGATACCAATGACTTCTGCGAAACCCTAATCAGGGAAATCCAACACGGAGCCATCAGAACAGATCTCCAGAACTCTGGTCGTTGTAGCCACATCATTCGGTAATTTGTTTTGGCGTGCATCCTAATATCCGACAATGTGTGCTGAAATGCGCCAGGCATTCCTCCAGCACTCGGAAAAAGCCATGCACTGTGTGTCACTTGGCTATTAATGTGTCCTTTGATTGAGAGGGAAGCTGCCCAGCTGCACATTTTCCATACACATCTCCAAAACAAGCACTCCGGCACGATTCAATGAGACTCATTGTGGACCGAGTCAAACATGTGGCCCGTTTGACCAAAGCAGAACACCTGTAGAGCTCACCTGCTCACCTTATTCCATTTTACTACTAATAGGGGTTTCTAAATTGAGCTCAGATAGTCTCTATGTGGTCTGTGGTGTTTTGGTTTTTATTAAAATATATTAAAATGCTTTACATTTACATTCATGCATTTGGCAGATGTGACTTACAGTGCACTTATTACAGGGACAATCCCCCCGGAGCAACCTGGAGTTAAGTGCCTTACTCAAGGACACAATGGTGGTGGCTGTCGGGATCGAACCAGCAACCTTCTGATTACCAGTTAGGTGCTTTAGCCCACTATGCCGCCACCACTCCAGTCACAACATTAAAAGCACCTGCCTAATATTGTGTAGGTCCCCCTCATGCCGCCAACCCGCATCTCAGAATGGCATTCAGACACACTATTCTTCTCAGCACAATTGTACAGAGCTGTTATCCGAGTTACCGTCGACTTTGTCAGTTCGAACCAGTCTGGCCATTCTCCATGGCCTCTCTCATCAACAAGACATTTCAATCCACAGAACTGCCACTCACTGGATGTCTGGCTACAGCAGCATGAAGTCTCACACAGTAGCACACTGTCCCAAGGTCGAAAGAAGTTCCAGAAATGATGAGGAAAAAGCTGATTGAAATGCATCCGTCTGGGAAGGGTTAATAGCGATTTCAAAGGCTCTGGGACTGCACAGAACCCCAGTGAGAGCCATTATCTCCAAATGGAGAACACTTGGCCCAGTAGTGAACCCTCCCAGACTTGGCCGACCTTCCAAAATTCCTCCAAGAGCGCAGCGACGACTCATCCTGGAAGTCACACAAACGGCAAGGACAACATCCAAGGAACCGCAGGCGTCTCTCGCATCAATAAAGGTCACCGTTCATGACTCCACTCTCAGAAAGACACGGGGAAAAAATGCCATCCATGGAAGAGTGGCGAGGAGGAAACCGCTGCAAACCCAGAGGAACGTTAAGGCTCGTCTGAATTTTGCCAAAACACACCTTGATGGTCCTCAAAGCTTTTGGGAGAATGTTCTGTGGACTGATGAGTCGAAAGTGGAAATGTTTGGAAGACGGGGGTCCCGTTACATCTGGGGTAAAGCAAACACAATCATACCTACGGTCAAGCATGATGGGGGAAGTGTGATGGTGTCGGGATGCTCTCCACCAGTGAATCCTAAAGGAGAACGTCCCGTCATCAGTCCGTGAGTTGAAGCTCAAGCACAACTGGATTATGCAGTGAGACACTGATCACGCATAAGAGTAAGTCCACCTCTGACTCAAAAGAAGCCAAATTAAAGTTTTGGAGTGGCCTAGTCAAAGTCCTGACTTGAACACGACTGAGACGCTGTGGCAGGACCTTTAACGGACAGTTCATGCTCAAAACCCTCCAGTTCTGCAAAGAAGAGTGGGACAGAAGCGTTGTGAAAGACTGATCTCCGATTATCGGAAGCGTTCGGATGTGCATAAAGGTGGCACAACCAGTCTATTACGTTTAAGGGGGCAGTTAGTTTTTCACATGGTGGGTATAAGTGTTGGATAACTTTTTAGCTTCAATAAAAAGAAACTATTTGAGAACTGTATTTTTTTATGTTATATCTCGTTTGAAGATCTAAAACGATAAAATCAGGAAATCAGGAGGGGGCAAATACTTTTTCACACCCCAGTAGGTTGAAAAACCCACATTTCACTATTTTAGTTATGTCACACAGGCCTATCTTGACTGTTTTTAAAATGACAAATATAATTTGTTTACTTGGAACATGTTTAATTTTTTCGAAAATCTTTCCAGAAATGTTCCAGGATGTTGCATCTAATCAGAGCACACAGAGTTCTGCATTTCTGTGGGCACGTCCAAGTGGTGTAACCTGCATTATGCAAATATTTAAAGGTTACGACGAGCATCACGCACGGGTCCAATCACATGCAAAGTTCAGATGTCATTAGATAATCCAGAAAGGAACTGTGGTGCTACAGCTATGAATGCTTCTTTATAGTTCCATTCAAACATGCAACACACGTGAAACCTATTTGAATCTCTCATCAAACACAGAGCTGGAGAGGACGGACTAAGTGTGCGAGAAAGATTCAGATCTCGAGTCTTTCCTGTTTCTTCCCCCCCTCACAGTTGGAATGTCACACCCTGTCAAAACCGCGAACAGGAAGTGCACGGGCTTACATTACAAAATCATCCAGAGCAGAATTCCGAAAAGACCCTAAAAGTTAAAGACGTTTCACGAAAGAAAAATTCAGCCAAACAATCAACTGGACACACGATAGTTTGAACGACTGAGCCATAAAATAAACAAAAGTCAAAACGACCCTCTCCGCAGCGCTAAGAAGTGTTTCTGAAGTGGAAAATGGCGATTCTTACGCCAGGATGAAACTCGTGCCAGTGTAGTGGTTCAGTACGCAGAGGTTTGGCAGACTCCTTCACTGACAGCTACTGTTAACAGATTCGGCTGTACACATCCCCTTAAAAGCTCACATTATCCCTCAGGGTGACCAATGGCTGTTATAATATCAATACCTACAAAACATAATAAGAGCAAATGAGATTTACACAATAATGCAACGCAGATACAGTGTGAACTCCAACACGGGGATTCTGGGCATTCTTTCAGGTTCTGTTTCTCCCCAACAGACACTCAAAAGCATCCAGCGTTCCTTGGAAAATCTGCACAGTATTCTGAGAGCGTACCCGTTCCCTCAAGAGTCCCACTGAATGAGAGACATCCTCTGTAGACAGCGGTGTGGTCCAAACGAGGTGTTTATAGCGGGTCTTGTAGCGACACGCTCATTGCTTAATAGGTCAGGAATGCTAATTACATCCAACAGCAGAAAACCTCCAACATAGTCGAGAAACTCCAGAGAGATCACATGTAAAGATGTACTGTGGCCTGACATGTAGTCATCATTCCAACATGAAAATCAAATATTACTATTTACTTTAACCCTTTAAGTTTGAATGGGCCCGCTGGAGAGAAACAACTAAAAGTAAAAATATCAAACTGATCAAATATTCATGTGTCATATGTTGTTGGAAAGCTCTTAAAAAGAGTAAAATACAACCAGACTATTTGTTTTATTCACAGATGAAAATATAGTGAGTAACAGCTAATTATGTGTCTTTGATAATTATGCTGGTGTCGCTTATATGACGCATTTTCACTTATAACTTCACAAAATATAAACAAATTAATAAAATCTCACATATGATTATTTAGAGTCTGTGATTATCTTTCAATCGAGTCCACACACAAGATAATCAGATGTATAGATCATTAGATAATCCACATGAAGCACAATGTTACATATGACCACCAGGAGATGGCGCCAAATACACGACACAGACTCAATGATGACTCAAATGACACAGAATGAGACTCAATGTACGTATTATTGCAGTCAGTAAAAACATCAAACTGATCAAATATTCATGTGTCATATGTTGTTGGAAAGCTCTTAAAGAGTAAAATACAACCAGACTATTTGTTTTACTCACAGATAAAAGTATAGCGAGTAACAGCTAATTATATGTCTTTCATAATTATGTTGCTGTTGATTATATGCCACGTTTTCACTTATAACTTTACGAAATATAAACAGAATAGAAAATATCACATATGATTATTTAGAGTCTGTGATTATCTTTCAAACGAGTCCACACACAAGATAATCAGATGTATAGATCATTAGATAATCCACATGAAGCACAATGTTACATATGGCCACCAGGAGATGGCGCCAAATACATGACACAGACTCAATGATGACTCAAATGACACAGAATGAAACTCATTCTGTCAAATCTCATGACTAAAATCATGTCTGCATGCTATGCAAACCTTTAGTCATTGTTGTGTTTGCATGTGTAATTAGTTCTTATGTACAATTATTATCTTTTATTTGTTTGGAGATGTTTTTGAAAAAGCAATCATAAGTTATAACATTGCAAAAATAATGTTTGTATTTGTAATGTTGTAATTTTTGATTGCTTTATCGTATCAACATAAAAAGTTCCTCAGATACAGTTGACATGATTGGAAACAGAATGTCAAATCAGAAATACACGAAAAAAAGTAAATTTTTAGCTCAATTTTTTGGTGTGATTTTTCAGCAGTTTCTTAGGTTGGGAGTCTCAAGACACTAATCAATATCATTAAACAATTTAAAACACTTTTGAAGCACCTCCTTGTTTTTTTTTGGGGGAGTATAAGCTTTTAATTTGGGGTATGCCATTGAAACAGGAAATCTTTAAAAGCACCTTCAGAGCTTAAAGGGTTAATGCATGTTCCCATCTTATTGTGAACGATTCAATAATTAACGGCAATTAAATGCTGCTTAATGAGTTGTGGGAGTGTAGTGGTCTAAAGCACATAACTGGTACTCAGAAGGTTGCTGGTTCAATCCCCACAGTCACCACCATTGTGTCCTTGAGTAAGACACTTAACTCCAGGTTGCTCCGGGGGGATTGTCCCTGTAATAAGTGCTCTGTATAATACATTGGTACCCAGAAGGTTGCTGGTTCAATCCCCACAGCCACCACCATTGTGTCCTTGAGTAAGACACTTAACTCCAGGTTGCTCCGGGGGGATTGTCCCTGTAATAAGTGCTCTGTATAATACATTGGTACCCAGAAGGTTGCTGGTTCAATCCCCACAGCCACCACCATTGTGTCCTTGAGTAAGGCACTTAACTCCAGGTTGCTCCGGGGGGATTGTCCCTGTAATAAGTGCTCTGTATAATACATTGGTACCCAGAAGGTTGCTGGTTCAATCCCCACAGCCACCACCATTGTGTCCTTGAGTAAGACACTTAACTCCAGGTTGCTCCGGGGATTGTCCCTGTAATAAGTGCTCTGTATAATACATTGGTACCCAGAAGGTTGCTGGTTCAATCCCCACAGCCACCACCATTGTGTCCTTGAGTAAGACACTTAACTCCAGGTTGCTCCGGGGATTGTCCCTGTAATAAGTGCTCTGTATAATACATTGGTACCCAGAAGGTTGCTGGTTCAATCCCCACAGCCACCACCATTGTGTCCTTGAGTAAGACACTTAACTCCAGGTTGCTCCGGGGATTGTCCCTGTAATAAGTGCTCTGTATAATACATTGGTACCCAGAAGGTTGCTGGTTCAATCCCCACAGCCACCACCATTGTGTCCTTGAGTAAGACACTTAACTCCAGGTTGCTCCGGGGGGATTGTCCCTGTAATAAGTGCTCTGTATAATACATTGGTACCCAGAAGGTTGCTGGTTCAATCCCCACAGCCACCACCATTGTGTCCTTGAGTAAGACACTTAACTCCAGGTTGCTCCGGGGGGATTGTCCCTGTAATAAGTGCACTGTAAGTCGCTTTGGATAAAAGCATCTGCCAAATGCATAAATGTAAATGTAACGAGCTCTCTATAATACTCGATTCTGATTGGTCAATCGTGGCATCTATCGTTCTGATATTTCTAAATAACAACCGCACTTCCGTCCTCCGGGTATTGCGAGTCTTCTTTCCTACCTCTCTTATCTCGCTGCAATCTTTAGAAGCTAATAAAATAATTTCAACTCGTACCAATATTTCACATCAACTTATTAATTCATTTAGCAAATAGAAATTAGACTTTTTAATGATCAGTTTCTCTGGATCTCAGACGGTGTGTATGTGCGTATACAGATATGATGGAGAGAGTCCGCTGATGTAAATCAATCAATATCAGGATCAATAGGTTGCTGTAACTCAATACAGGTCTGGTTTATTCACTGCCACGGGCAACATTGCTTATCAAGGGCGACTCTGAACAACACTGATTTCAGTTTATGAACAGTCTGACAGTCCGCAAAAATGTCAAAAGAAAGAAAGAAAAAGGAAACGAAACATTTCCTGTCCCACCTGACATCTCGATCCATTTCTTGAAAACACAATGTCCACATTAAGGCTCTAAACAATTCGATTTTCTCACCGTACATTTGGAGATTGTTCAGTCGGGGTATGATGCAAGAGGTCCTGTCTCATCCAATCATCTCACAGCAATCTCATTACGACTCTCAGAGCGGCGTAAATTCGATTTGAGCTCCACTCAACAGTCCTGCTCTTCCGCTGGCACTTCCTCCACATCCATTAACAGACGGCCCGCTCTACTCAACTCTATTCTAGAACTCCGTGTTGGGAAGAAGACAACCAGAAGATGCTACAAACGTAACTACCGCTCAGTAGCGTGACTCAACACAGAAGTACAGCTATTCTCACAATACTGTAGCCTTTTGTCACATTGCTTGAGAATCTACTGCTTCAAATTAAATTCAGCAACACTGACTTGCTCAACTCTACTCGGAGACTCTGAGAGCTTCCGGCAAATGACACATAAGCTGCAGCTTGAAGTGATTCACCTCCAATTTTCTTTTCATCCTGTCTGCAAACGTGCCGAACAGATTGAATGTCCTTTCTTGCATCTACTGGGGGGTTTAATTGCGCTGGTCACAGACCTGAGATTCACTCAAAGTGGAACAAGATGAGCAGCACAACACCAGCTTGTGCTTCAAAACCAGTCAACCGTTTGGACACACATATATTCATTTCCCATATTATACAATAATATTAAAGGCATAAAAACTCATATAACACAACTGGAGGTATGGCAATTATGATGTAGTAAATACACAAATAAATAAAAACAAATAATCAAGCAAATATTATTTTCAATGTGAGGTTCTAATTTCGACACATGGCACCAAGTAAGTTATAATTAATACATTTAGTCATATTTATGAGATAAAAAGTCCTAAATATCAAAATAATTATTATGACAAATTAATTATTATGAGATATAAAAAAAAATCTAAACTATGAGATAGTATGTCATAATTAATAAATTTAGTAATATTTATGAGATAAAAAGTCCTAAATATCAAAATAATTATGACAAATTAATAATGAGATATAAAAAATCTAAACTATGAGATAGTATGTCATAATTAATAAATTTAGTAATATTTATGAGATAAAAGTCCTAAATATCAAAATAATTATGACAAATTAATAATGAGATATAAAAAATCTAAACTATGAGATAGTATGTCATAATTAATAAATTTAGTAATATTTATGAGATAAAAAGTCCTAAATATCAAAATAATTATGACAAATTAATAATGAGATATAAAAAATCTAAACTATGAGATAGTATGTCATAATTAATAAATTTAGTAATATTTATGAGATAGTCATAAATATTAAAATAATTATGACAAATTAATAATTGAGATATTAAAAAAATCCAAACTATGAGATAGTATGTCATAATTAATAAATTTAGTAATATTTATGAGATAGTCCTAAATATTAAAATAATTATGACAAATTAATAATTATGATATAAAAAATTCAAACTATGAGATAATGAGTTATAATTAATACATTTAGTCATATTTATGAGATAAAAAGTCATAAATATTAAAATAATTAATATGACAAAATAATAATTAGATATAAATAATCCAAACTATGAGATAAGTTATAATTAATTAAGTCACATTTATGAGATAAAAAGTCATAAATATGAAATTATTATGACAAATTAATAATTATGAGATATAAAAAAATTCAAACTATGAGATAGTAAGTCATAAATAATACATTAAATGTCATAATTATGATATAAGTCATATCTGAGATAAAAGTCAAAGTTATGAGATAGAAGGTCCTCAATTATCTCAAGCAACTTCATAACCAAGTAATAGAGATCGGAGTAAGATTAGAGATTGACCGCTAATAAAATTTACCGATGTCATTTCCAATATTTATTTATTATTTTTGTAATATCCACCAATAAATGGCTCCTTCTGCCTCTTAAAGTTGCCGTTGTTCAGGTTGATGCTCGGGCAAGTTCCATCAGACTGGTCACTGTATGTTGCCAGCAAAGCTTTTAACAATATCCACTTGTTTACAATTCTCTAATTTATATAAACGTTTACTATATAAACTTTAGTTCACTATTAATGATCATCTGCGTCATTACAGCTCTGTAGAAATGAATTTATTATCTCCACGACACCGTTCGAGTTTTGTGTAAACACATGGATATTCATGCGCCAAAATGTCACAGAAAACTCAATAAAAGTGTTTTGCATGGAGATTTGCAGGTACTTTGCTGTTAGAGAGGCTACAGACGTGCCGCTCACTGTAGAAACACTACAGCCACATCATCCACATTAATCCGGATACTAGAGATGCACGATTCTGGATAAATTGAGAGTCATGATTTACTGTAGAGCGAGGAGGGCAGGCCGTGCCTGAATGACGCACCCCCGGTACCCAATCAGTCTGATGGGACGCGCGAGGGATAAAGACGGACGGTGACGACAGTTGCCGATGCCGACGGTGCCAGAATTACTTGCAGCTGCCCTGTGTGTGTGTGTGTGTCTTTTATTTAATTAAATATAATTTCTATTGTTAAGCCGGTTCTCACCACCTCCTTTCCATTTGACCCCCTTACATTTACTTAGAATATAGATTCTGAACCTCTTATTTCAGTGATTTACGAAACCTGGACATAAGGACATTAAACATAGTAACATGTAATTTACAAGAGGTTCTGACAAATTGTTCCCTGCTTCAATCCGCGCAAAGAATACAAACAGCACCTAGTGATTATTACAAAAAACTAAATACAATAAAATTATATAATTTGTTTCTCACATGCAAATTAAAAAGCAAAACGAGCAGAAAAATGCTTCATTAACAGTTCTACTGTATGTTAACAGTGTTGTACTTGTAAGCAAATATGCAATAAAACTTTAAATTAAAACGAGTACTTCTTTGTTTCTCTTGTAAAACTTACTTCAAGCTTGTGAAGGAATTAAATAGACAACAGTGTAAAAAGTGCTTCAAGTTGTGTCTTTTTTAATCCCCTTTTCTCCCAATGTTGGAATGCCCAATTCCCACTACTTAGTAGGTCCTCGTGGTGCCGCTGTTACTCGCCTCAATCCGGGTGGCGGAGGACGTGTCTCAGTTGCGTCCACGTCTGAGACCGTCAATCCGCAGCATCTGATCACGTGACTCGTTGTGCATGACACCGCGGAGACTCATGGCATGTGGAGGCTCATGCTACTCTCCACGATCCACACACAACTCACCACACGCCCCATTGAGAGCGAGAACCACTAATCACCACCACGAGGAGGTTACCCCATGTGACTCTACCCTCCCTAGCAACCGGGCCAATTTGGTTGCTAAGGAGACCTGACTGGAGTCACTCAGTACACCCTGGATTCGAACTTGTGACTCCAGGTGTGATAGTCAGCGTCAATACTCGCTGAGCGACCCAGACCCTCCCTAGCAACCGGGCCAATTTGGTTGCTAAGGAGACCTGGCTGGAGTCACTCAGTACGCCCTGGATTCAAGTCAAGTGTGTCTAAACTTTGCGCTGATAGTGATTTTCTGAAAGAAAGGAAAAATACTTTGAGTAACACTCAAGGTTGCAATAACATTGACTCTGTATGAGGGTGTTTCAGGAACATTGATCATTTCACTGACAAGATTCACAATATTAAAGGTCATCTGAACTTCTTTTAGCTGCTGGATCCATGAATGGAATTCAAGTGTTAAGTAGAAACTGCAGCTGTCTCTTCCAAACCTTTCAAAAGCGTCTGAGCTTTAATCCTCAGATAGATGGATGGACTTAAAGACAGACACAAGCTCAGACCCGTGTCACAACAACAACACCAGAGCGATTGAGTTTCGCACAAACCTGTCGAGAGCTTTTGTTTGTGGATGTGACCATGAGGGAGTGTGTGTGCTGGTCACGGAAGCTGCTGGCAGTGACCGGAGAGGAACAGATGATGGATGTAGCGGGTGTATTCGGGCCTCTCGCCCCCGTCACATAGAGACATACCTGAACAAATCTGTGAAACCAGAAACCACTGACACAGAGATGGAAAAACCATCGGTGAGGCCGGATCCTTTTTGCTTTGTCTTCTAGACTTCCTTCTGTAAATGCTATGAAGGTCTTCTCTAGCGTCTGGAATCGCCAGCCGGGTTAAAGTCAGAACTAGCTCCGTTTTTGATGATTTCAATGATGCAGTCTAGAGTCTAGAAAGACTGGACGATGCACAATTCTGCAAAGACAATAAATAGACATCATGTCTTTCTATTGAGTTGTCTTCACTGGTTGCACGCAGAAACCAACATTCAGCACTAGCAATATAGTCCAATTTAAATCAGCCTAAAGACCAAGTTGGTCATTGAATCGGTCAGAACTTAACCTTAAGTACCAGGGCTGGATTGTTAACCTGGCATACTGGGCATTTTCCCAGTGGGCCAACGCACTTTGGGGGCGATCAGGGGTGGACCAGGCATCGGGAGAACAAGGCGGGCCGGTGGGCCGGCCGTGAAACGGGCCGGATGGTTCGTGATGAGCAGAAATGTGCTTCCACGTTATGCAGAACGGGCCACAGAATGGCGGCGTGATATGCCAAAGGGGGCAGCGATTTGGTGCGACACAGCAACAGCCCCCCCCCCAACAACTTTTGGGCCGATTTCCCTATCCAGTCCACCCCTGCCAAAAACATTCAAGTATGCTACCAATAAAAGTAGTTTTTCTTTAGTCATTTCTAGGGGTGTAACAATGCCAAATAATTCTCACACCTTGTTTCGATTCGAGATACTGAAGTCTTAATCTTACCAGGGTTCCCATTATTTTGAAGGCACAATTTTCCAGGACATTTCCGGGACATGTGCCCAACGAGGTGGGTGTTGTGCAGTAGTTTCTCACCTCCCGATAAGGAGTTCGCTACTTGGCCCAGTGTGATTATTAATCCCATTAAAGATGTGATTTTAATTAAATATATAGTCTGTATGTGCTGCACACTTCATAGTGCTCTCTGTCATCTGACACACACAAGCATGCGTGATGATCATGCCTTAAGGTATATCAATCCTTAAGCTATTTTGTCAGATATGGCAACAGATAGAGTATGTGACAGGGATTCGTTCATGACACTTAACCGTTGACGCCATTTCACTACGTGCAGCCGCCGATACAAATTGGTGTATTTGACTCCTATTCTGAGTCCTGATCGTTACTATGTTTTTGAACATGCAGCAAAACCTTTGTTAGCAACACAGTCAAACAGTTTATTATATTGTAACATGGTTAAAATGGGCGAGGCGGCGGCGGGAACCGGACGAAGCATCAAAGTCATGTTTAATGAAAAGACACAAACATAAACACACACACACACATGGCAGCTGCATGTGGCTCTCTCTCTCCAAAACTGCCACATCCGACTCGGCCTTATCCCTCTCCTCGGCTGATTAGCCCTATTGGGGGCCGGCCATGCACGCTCATGGCTTGGCCCCACCCACCTCCTCGTCACACATATAAAAATAATTAGGTACTTTTCTAATTTTTCCTAAGCAACCAAATTGGCCCGGTTGCTAGGGAGGGTAGAGTCACATGGGGTAACCTCCTTGTGGTGGTGATTAGTGGTTCTCTCAATGGGGCGTGTGGTGAGTTGTGTGTGGATCGTGGAGAGTAGCATGAGTCTCCACATGCTGTGAGTCTCCTTAGCAACCAAATTGGCCCGGTTGCTAGGGAGGTTAGAGTCACATGGGGTAACCTCCTTGTGGTGGTGATTAGTGGTTCTCGCTCTCAATGGGACGTGTGGCGAGTTGTGTGTGGATCGTGGAGAGTAGCATGAGTCTCCACATGCTGTGAGTCTCCTTAGCAACCAAATTGGCCCGGTTGCTAGGGAGGTTAGAGTCACATGGGGTAACCTCCTCATGGTGGTGATTAGTGGTTCTCTCAATGGGGCGTGTGGTGAGTTGTGTGTGGATCTTGGAGAGTAGCATTAGCCTCCACATGCTGTGAGTCTCCGCGGTGTCACGCACAACGAGTCACGTGATCAGATGCGCGGATTGACGGTCTCAGACGCAGAAGCAACTGAGACTCGTCCTCCGCCACCCGGATTGAGGCGAGTAACCGCGCCACCACGAGGACCTGCTAAGTAGTGGGAATTGGGCATTCCAGACTGGGGATAAAAGGGCATAAAATAAATAATAATAACAACAAGTTAAAAATGATTGGACTGTCCAGTCGATATCTATATGATTTAATATGTAACATCTAAAGAAAGCATCATGCAGCATAGGTTGGCGTTGACTATGCCCAGCATTTTGTTGGTCAAAATTGAGAGCAATGGCTAAAGCTAACTCTATACGAAGGGTTGCGGATTGCGCATTTCGATTACTAAAGAGATTACTTTATTTACTGCATTTATTTTCACATGTTCCATTTAATATTTAGCTTTATGCTGAGCTATTCCCATCCCATTGCTTTATGGGCTCCAGTCTTCTGTCCAAATTCCCTGAAGACCAGCATCTTACCATACTCCAACAACCAATCACAGAGCGGAACAAAGTGACCATAATGCATCTGTGCTTCCCGGCAACCTTTAAAACGTTTGCTGAGAACACTTCATAGAGCACTGATGTATGCATCACACATATACACATGGCGTGCAAGGTAAAACATTAATGGCATCGTTTGCATTCACGCTCAATTGTTTCCCTGTGTGCGGGTCGCCATCGTGAGATATCAAAGACATCACGGCTCTAAATCTCTCGCTGCCCGCAGTCATCGTGTCAAAAGTCAGACACATTTACTCTTCAGCGTGTGACATGTTGAAGAGATAATAATTCAAATCATGTGTGTGTGAACGTTCTGTGTCTTTAATCTTCAGACATGCACAGACATCAACGAAGAACTGTCACGTGTTTTATTGTTTTCACATGCGACGATTCATCTGACTGGAATAAGAAAGTGTTCATGAAAAAAACATTTATAACCGCACTTTAATGTCAACTTGAAATAACCATTTATAATTTACTGTCTTTGTAAGTGTGTTATTGTTCATGACTCATCAGCGCACATTGTAGAAGTTATGAGTTCACAGCTTTTCTACAGCAAGTATAAACTTTCCAAACTATTTTCTTCTCTCAAACTTTCATCGTTACGAACAGCTTTGCCACCTCAGTGCTCATTAATGCAAACACACAGTCCTGTGCTCTCATTGGCCCTGCTCACTTCCTGCAATCATGAGACCGGAAGGCACAGGTCAAAGGTCACCTAATGCAACTCAGACTGCAAACAGGAGCACAGCTGCAGACCTCGACACAGAGGATGTTCATATTTTAAGCATAATCTAGCAAATGCAAATCTTGATGCACACAAACCAAAAGACACTATTTGTAAAAAACAAACAGTGCAATGTAGTTGAAAGCAGCAATACAGCGCCAAGCGCAACTGAAGCATATGAGGTACATGATGAACATGACAAAACTGAGAATGGTTTCAAAATCACTCGAACCGATGACCTTTAGATCACTAGCGTTCATCTTAGCTATTATCAATTGTCAAAGAGACGTCCCAAGCTGAAAGTCAGAGCAACCAAGCACAGTGGTCAACTTTGTATTGGCGTAACTTTGGGAATGGGAAAGTCATTTCTCTGAGGCCCGGTCTGAAAATCACATGAGGGGATTTTTGGAAGACTGAATAAGGTTTCTGGACAATTAAAAATGGAGAACAAATGCTATGGCCAAAAATAACAAATGGGGTATTGTTGCAATCCACATGTCCCGAGAAACGTATATAGACTATAACAATGATTGCTGATAACATTGATTGTATCTTTTAAATCCTAGGTCGCACTTTCTTCAAACTCTTCAGGCAACCTTAGTACATGATGTCAATGATGCCTACCAAGTTTTGTTTAATTTTAACAAAGCGTTCAAAAGATACATCCGTTTATGTTGTAATTCAAACCGAAAATGTAAAAATCGGTATCATCGGAATGCATAGACGCCAAGCTCTTGATTTTAGACAAAACGGTTTATAAGTTAAGAGCCAAAATGCCATTTATTTTTATTTCTTGCCCCATAGATGGCACTGTCATCCAAATTGGCAGGTACCCTTAGATTATGATGCCAATGAAGCATATCATGTTTTGTTTTGCTAGACCAAAGCGTTGATGAGATAAAGGCCCGCATCCTCTTTTGCATCAACACTGTTACATTTGCATTGGTGTAACTTTCCATCCAAGATGAAAATCTAAATTGTGTTCAGTCATAACTGTGCAGCTCAGTCTATAGATCATCCGTGCCACTTTTTTGGCAAATCGGACCAAGTGTCCAGGAGCAGAAGCGTAACAACCATAAACATCACAATCCGCCCACCTCAAGTAATAAGCTGAAAAGTGAATATTTCAACTGAAGGTGGCGCTATATAGTTTGGCCTAGAGACCCCAAACTTGGTCAGGAGGATTTTTATACGCATCCCCATAAGTGTGCCAATTTTCATCATCTTCCAATGCACGGTTCATAGGCCTTAGACTCCTTAGAATCAGCAAACTAGCAAATTCAATAGCTGAAATCCAATCAAACAAACCCCAATAAAAAACAGATTCACATTAGGTAACACTGAAGATAAAAATAAAAGACTCAAACATTAAAACAAGTAATACAATCCGGATAGTTCCAACTCTCAATTCTGATGGGATGAGTCACATTTGAAGCCTTTGTAAACTGTTTATTGTGTTGTATTCTATATCAATGGGCAAAGCTGACATTTTGCTCGGAAACCATAAACAACTATACTCGGACAAACACCCCTAAATAAAAATTGATCATCATCTTAACCTGATTGGGACCTGTCCCGCTCTATATTTGCCCATTTTTCCATGTGTCTTCATCACTTTGTAACTAATGTATAGCAGTGCTGCTGCATGAATCTACCATAGGATATGCAGTTTGGTAAAACTCAATACCGGTTAACACATAAATGTTCATATATATATATATATATATATATAAATTTGAGGTGTATATTCCCATACTTAGATGTGAATAATCAATGTCAAGCTCATTATTCAGACTCCAAACTCTGACCTCTGCAGCTCAGTGCTTGAAGAACCGGAAATGCTCCTTTCTCCAGAAACATCAGAAGACAGTGAAACTCTCCCAGCAGCCCTTGGGGTATAACGATTGAGAGTCAAGGGATTCGGCACAACAGCCTCTTTTACTCACCGCTCACATAAAAACTCAGTGTTAAACTCTGGTTACGGAGCACAAAAGTTGTTGAAAAACAACGTATTCTAATAAGATAAGTACATTTAAAACCGCAGGAACAATCAAATAGCGCTCGCAACAAAAATTGCATTAGACAAAAATTGTTTATCTCAAGACATGGAAGTGTCAATTAGTGACATATTGGCCAGGACTGCATTTCCCAAAGGCATCGTAAGCATAAGAAGATCATAGAGACCATTGAAACCAATGGATTCTACCATGTGCTTTTAGGCTTACAATGGTTTTGGGAAACCCAGCCCAGGTCAATTGAATGATATTTGGATATTTTGGCCATGGAGGTTCCACCTTGTGTCAGATGTACAATTTAATGACAGGTCAGTTAATAATGCACATTATTTTCTAATGTTGAAAATGTGCTCATTTGAATTCAACAATTGTGTGTACACATGACTAGTTACAAACTTCATTAAAGGTGAATGGGTGTAACTTCTGTCACTAGTGCCACCAAACGAAATTTGGTTTTTCCATCAAATTAACCAAACTTCCCCAGCTGAAAATGTTGATTTTGTTGATGTTTTTTGAAGATAACCATAAATGATGATGAAAGCCAAAATATAAAATGCCATGGATCAATATTTACTGAGTAATCCATCATTTTGTAGTGTTGGGTCAAAATGACAATTTTCGCCTATGATTTTGGAGCAAAATTACAGGTCAAAATAATAACCTTAGAAAGGTGTCAGTGTCACGATTTTATATTTACACAGAGATTGGAAGATCTATTACTAAAATCAGTCGACTTCAGCACCTCTTTTTGCATTATATGCCAATGGTGCGAGTCCAAAAATGGGAGAAAACACTTTTTTGTGTTGATTTTCCAAAGTTGGAATGGCTATAACTCCAGAAGTGTTCGAGATATCTTAAAATCCTTTTATATTTTGGTTTAGAATAAAGTTTTCTTTTTGTATCTTAAGTTTTAAGGCCCTATATTGTTAAATCCCAGAGATACGGGGCTCTCAATGTGGCTCCATACGTACATTTCTACCATTTTCAATGGTAGAAAACCAACTGTGTGGCACATGGTATAAAGCTATTTTTCTTGTCCAACAAATCAAATGTGTGACTTACAAATATGGTTGAAACTAGAAATGCACCTTTATTTATTCATTTAATAACAATACATGTTAAAGTCCATTTTCAAGAGTCCAAAAAATATACTATTATGAAGAATAAGCAACAATGCGGCTCTTTGGTTAGTGCAAGTGAAATAGATGTAGTTTTTGGATTTCAGAAATAAACATCAACAAAGCTCAGTAATGCATCATTAAAGTGCTGAAATCTACTGTATGACCCCCTTTCCACCTTGTTTTAAGATGCGTCTCGGGTGATCCGATCACATATGGACAGGTGGGACATGTGGCTGTTTACACCTGGTCACTTATGACCACCTGAAAACTGTTGACAAAAATGTTGGTTGTCGAATAGTCTTTTGATCTCATTTAACGTAACATGAGATCATATGAAACTCTAACGATGATGCGAGAGAGGAGCACATCAGCTTTCCAAACAGCTTCAGGTGATGTAGATCACAAAATATAATGCAATTATAATGGGAAAATGCAAAATAAGGAAATACAGAAGCAGTTTCATCGTGAAATAAAGCAGAGCCGGATCTGGCATTCCACTTATGCAAAACCTGCATGTCAAAGCAACTAAAAAGCAAGCCGTTATATCTATAACACATCCTTTATTAAAGTTCAAATAATAAGGAAGTGCATCATAAACAAACTACAAAAATGGCATTTCTCTTGTTTTCCAAAAATAATATCTAAAACTCCTTTAAAACAACGTACATTTACATTAGCAGCTATACTGCAGAAGAAACTATTGTTATTGGAGAATGTTGAATACGATTTTTAATATTTAAATACTTTAAAATATCTAAAAACAAGATGCATTTAGAAGATATTTAGACTTGCTTTTAGAGAATGTATGGAAAACAAGACACTTTTCCACGGCACGTTACGGTTCGACTCGCTTTACTTTTCTGAGCTTGCATTTCCACTGCAGTTTAGTGCCGCCTCAACGTGGGTGGGATTATAGGCTGATCGTCATAGTTGCGCCACATCTACTGCCGTGACATCATCTTAAACGTGACACAAACTGATCATAAACAAGAACACGAGTGCTAGCTGTTAGCTACTAGCTCATTGTGCTGCATAAAGCAGTTATTCCGTGCAGTGGAAAACCCCCAAAAAGCGAGCAGAGTCGGGACGAGTCGAGCTTCTGTGCAGTGGAAAACCCCCAATAAGCGAGCAGAGACGGGACGAGTCGAATTGTACCGTCCAGTGGAAAACCCCCAATAAGCGAGCAGAGTCGGGACGAGTGGAGTCGTTCCGTGCAGTGGAAAACCCCCAAAAAGCGAGCAGAGTCGGGATGAGTCGAATTGTACCGTCCAGTGGAAAACCCCCAAAAAGCGAGCAGTGTCGGGACGAGTCGAATTGTACCGTCCAGTGGAAAACCCCCAAAAAGCGAGCAGAGTCGGGACGAGTCGAATTGTACCGTCCAGTGGAAAACCCCCAAAAAGTGAGCAGAGACGGGACGAGCGCAGTGGACAACCCCCAAAAAGCGAGCAGTGTCGGGATGAGTCGAATTGTACCGTCCAGTGGAAAACCCCCAAAAAGCGAGCAGAGACGGGACGAGTCGAATTGTACCGTCCAGTGGACAACCCCCAAAAAGTGAGCAGAGTCGGGACGAGTCGAATTGTACCGTCCAGTGGAAAACCCCCAAAAAGCGAGCAGAGACGGGACGAGTCGAATTGTACCGTCCAGTGGAAAACCCCCAAAAAGTGAGCAGAGTCGGGACGAGTGCAGTGGACAACCCCCAAAAAGCGAGCAGAGTCGGGACGAGTCGAATTGTACCACGCAGTGGACAACACCCAAAAAGCGAACAGTGACGGGACGAGTCGAATTGTACCGCGCAGTGGACAACCCCCAAAAAGCGAGCAGAGTCGGGACGAGTTGAATTGTACCGCGCAGTGGACAACACCCAAAAAGCGAGCAGAGTCGGGACGAGTCGAATTGTACCGTGCAGTGGACAACCCCCAAAAAGCGAGCAGAGTCGGGACGAGTTGAATTGTACCGCGCAGTGGACAACACCCAAAAAGCGAGCAGAGTCGGGACGAGTTGAATTGTACCGCTCAGTGGACAACACCCAAAAAGCGAGCAGTGACGGGACGAGTCGAATTGTACCGTCCAGTGGACAACCCCCAAAAAGCGAGCAGAGTCGGGACGAGTTGAATTGTACCGCGCAGTGGACAACCCCTAAAAAGCGAGCAGAGTCGGAACGAGTTGAATTGTACCGCGCAGTGGACAACCCCTAAAAAGCGAGCAGAGTCGGAACGAGTCGAATTGTACCGCGCAGTGGAAAAGAGCCAAAAAAAACCTCTTGATTACAATATTTATTTATTTATTTTTGCAGTGAATTGTTACTGAATTAA
>NC_068319.1:1388108-1418108 GCF_025860055.1 Xyrauchen texanus
TGTAGACATTATGTGGTGGTGGTGTAGTGGGCTAAAGCACATAACTGGTACTCAGAAGGTTGCTGGTTCGATCCCCACAGTCACCACCATTGTGTCCTTGAGAACTCCAGGTTGCTCCGGGGGGATTGTCCCTGTAATAAGTGCACTGTAAGTCACTTTGGATAAAAGTGTCTGCCAAATGCATGAATGTAAATGTTTTGAGAATAAAATATAATAATAAAAAAATGCACTGTAAATATTATTGCAGTCAGTAAAACATCAAACTGATCAAATATTCATGTGTCATATGTTGTTGGAAAGCTCTTAAAGAGTAAAATACAACCAGACTATTTGTTTCACTCACTGATGAAAATATAGCGAGTAACAGCTAATTATGTGTCTTTGACAATTATGATGGTGTTGCTTATATGCCACGTTTTCACTTATAACTTCAGAAAATATAATATATCACATATGATTATTTAGAGTCTGTGATTATCTTTCAATCGAGTCCACACACAAGATAATCAGATGTATAGATCATTAGATAATCCACATGAAGCACAATGTTACATATGACCACCAGGAGATGGCGCCAAATACACGACACAGACTCAATGATGACTCAAATGTCACAGAATGAAACTCATTCTGTGAAATCTCATGACTAAAATCATGTCTGCATGCTATGCAAACCTTTAGTCATTGTTGTGTTTGCATGTGTAATTAGTTCTTACGTACAATTATTATCTTTTATTTGTTTGGAGATGTTTTTGGACACTATGATACATTATATTTGTAATGTCGTAACTTTTGATTGCTTTGTCGGATCAACACAAAATGTTTCTCAGATACAGTCGACATGATCGGGAATGAAATAAGCCACATTATTTACACCCAGAGAGATATAAAATATATGTCAAATCAGAAAAATAAGAAAAAAAAGTACATTTTTGACTTTTTGTGATTTTTCAGCAGTTTCTTAGGAAATCTTAAAAACACCTTCAGAGCTTAAAGTGTTTTTCCCAAAACCTCTATGACGTTCTTCTTCCTCAGTCACCATGCACTTCCATTGCACATTTGTTAATACTTTGAAAGCGAGTTGTTACTGAGACAGAACATTTATCTAAACATCTCCTTGTGCGTTTCGTGCATCAAGAGCAAATGTGTATATTCAAGATACATTTTAGAAAACAAGTTAAAGAGGACCATTTAAGAATATGATTTATGCAGTGCAACTTCATATTTCTCCCAGCAAAAGCATTCACATCCTTAAAAATAATCTCAAGAGTAAAATATGACCAGCAATAATCCATTTCATTCCGCTGTCGTCTGTCGTCTCACAGCGGGTTCAGAACTGGACGGTGTGGGCGTGTTTCTTGCATAACGGCTTGTCTTTCTTGGAGAAGAAAGTCTGACTCTCTAGACTCGTGGTGCACACCTACGGAAAGACAGAGAGAACATTACGCTCTGAAGTACCACCAAAATGCACAGCCATGAATCCCAGACATGTTTCTGAGCTTACCGCACACACGAAACAGGTATCGTGCCACGTGAAGCCCAGCGCCTCTAGAAACTTATCACCAGCTTCAATGGGGAAGTCACAACCATGACAGCTGGTACCAAACAGGGTGTAGTAATCTAAAACAATAAGAAAAACTAAAATTAAAACTCACATTTTATTGTCATGCCAATCAGTTCATCGGGTTGGTGGATGTTATGCCAGCTTCCACCATGTTCAGGTCCCAGGGGTTGATTTGTATTAACATGAACAGATTTCTTTTTGTTATATGAAGGTCGCATTAAAACTTTATTTTTGGTACTTTTCAAATGGCCTTTATGCAAACTGTTTTAGTGTTGTACCTGACCCAGACTTTCAATATTAAACTATAAAAATACACATTATTACATGTTTAAAACTATGATCATTTAAACAATGAGTGACAAATTATTTTTATCAATTTTTCAAAAACGACGAATGTCATTAGAATGAACCCTAATTAAGATTTTAATTTTTTTTAAGTTAGTGTACTTATTAAAAAAAGTGTCTTGAGATTACATATGAGAGGGAAATCTCATTTGTGAGCATAATATATATTTTTTTAAATATTCTTATTTTATATAATTTAATATATATGTTAATTTAAAAATTAATGATATAATTATATTTTAATATAAAATATCAATAATTTTTTTAATATTCTTATTTTTATAATTTAATATATATTTTAATTTAAATATTAATATTATTTTTTAAATATAATTTTATTATAACTGAATATATATTTTAATTTAAATATTAATAATATAATTATATTTTAATATAAATATTAATACATTTTTTAAATATTCTTATTTTTTAATAATTTTATATATATTTTAATTTAAATATTAATAATATAATTATATTTTAATATAAAATATCAATATAATTTTTTTTAAATATTCTTATTTTTATAATTTCATATATATTTTTATTTAAATATTAATATATATTTTTTAATATTAAATATTTTAAAAACATTATTGGGTATAAGATTTTTTATTAATTTCTAATCAAGCTGTGATTTAGTCAAATGATGCAAAAAGTGTGAAAATATTATTTAATTGTGTATTTAGGATATATAAAATGTTTGCCATGAAATTAGCCTCAGATGACATTGTTACTAGACACATGAAATAAACTAGTGAGAGTGTGAAACATGTTTTAATCAAACATTTACACGGTTCTCGTACGGAGCGTTTAACGAGGTTACATCATCAGGTAAAAGTGACACCGGAGATCCCGAGTCGCGAGTGTTTCATGAGGTTCGTTGCGGCCTTGGGGGATGTGGGCGGGGTTTATGGATAATTGCGGGTTTGAGTGACAGCCCGACCTCAGGCCCATCTCACCTGTGTCGCAGTACGGCTGCCCGTCCTCCACGTGAAACGTGTTGTTTCTGATTGGCTGCTGGCAGGACACGCACAGGAAGCAGTGCACATGCCAGGTTTGCTTCAGGGCGTTGATGACTTCCTGTGAGCCGATGAGAAACAGATTTATGTTTTAGTACAAAACGTGAAAGTCTCTTCCACATCAAACCACAGACATTATTTTACTCATAAAACAAAAATTGCAAGTTGTTTGCGTTGAGCGGAGGAGGGCGGGGCCGGGCTGGAACGTCGCACGCCCGATGCCCAATCAGCCTGATGGGGCTCGCGAGGGATAAAGGCGTCCAGTGACGACAGTTCAAAAGAGAGAGAACTACAGGCAGCTGCCCTGTATGTGTTTATGTAAACTCCTCCTTGCCCATCTTTACCCCTTTATATTGGCTGATTGGGCATCGGGCGTGCGTCATTCCAGCCCGGCCCGCCTTCCTCCGCTCCACAATTATTTTTTTGTATCTCTATCAGTTTTATCATTTCCATCCTAACAAGCTACTTTTTGTGAAACGTTTAGCTTGAAAAGTGAGCTTGTGCCATCTGATGTCACATGTTTTGATATTTTGTATCTAATGCATTGACATTCATACAGTTGTAACGGTGACTGTAGAGTCCAAAATACATTTGGCGGCCGCTTTAGACAACGTTCTGATGCATTAAATGTGATCTTCGGGACAACAAAAACCATGTCCGAAATTATGCAGTGCTCATTTTCATCGTGAACCCCCCCGATCGCGTCTCACTTAACCGCGTGCAACCCCGCATCCTCATGCGTGGACGTTGTATTTTGGCTTCGCTATTCGCCACACATAATTGAAATTAATTAAAATCGACTGAATACTGTTCACAAGACTCTAGACTGTCATTTAAGGGTTAAACTTCTGCCGCACCGAGTCATATGACACAACAGCATGACGTTGTTTTCTGTGAAGCGCTTCTACAGATGCAGCGCCAACATAAGTGCCTCTGGCGAGAAATCTCCTTATATTTTGTCATTGAAACCTGTTTGGCTGTAAAGAGGAGAGTCTCAAGTTTCATTTGATATGCCGCTTTAAAAAATCAGTTTATTTTTCGCGCATCAGCGCACTGATAAACACGACTGTAGTTTATGGAACTACATTTCCATAAAAGTCAAAAAACATGTTATTTTGATTAACTCTCACTCTTACACATCTGTGCTGCTTTCAGAGGCTTTATATGGAGTTATGATGAAAATAAGGTGCATTTCAAACTGTTCTGAGAACCCTCCCCTTGTCACCCTCCCAGGTCTGAAGAGGCAGGGATGACCTGCCGGCAGGCAAGGCCTTAGTCCCGCTGTCCACATATGAGGACATCAATTATTAGGAAAACTCTTTGCGAATGGACCTGATGAATCATTTGATTTAACCAGTTCATTGACATGAACCATCCAAACAAACATATTAGTGTGATTGATTATTCCTCACCCCTAGAACCTTCTGTTGACACCGGCAGCATTCAGGAGCAAAGAACTGTTCGTAACAGTGTTCGCAGTACACGGATCCCCGCTCCTCCACAAACCCCACATCCGCCAGCGAGTTGTGACAGTGGGCACAGTTAAACTCCTCCTTGTGCCACGATTTGCCCATGGCCACCAGGTAAGGACCCCTGCAAAACAAAAGAGACATTTATTTATCATTTTAAAGCAGTGTATGTGAAACATAAATACTGTCTTCTATCCAGAGTTTAATGTTCGGACTCAACTTTAAGTTATCCATTGACTGGTTGACTAGCACGAGTTTGGGGTGGCCCAATCAGTTTTTTGACCATTGGCAGAAAAGGATAGTTTCTTTGGAAATGTTCGATATTTTTGCAAGTCTGTTTGGTGCCTTTAGTGGCACAGAAATGACACACTTCAGCTTTAACAATCGATAGGACAAATATTGGCAGCACCTTCATGATTTCAGCCATGCCTCCAATAACACGGGGGCTTTCAAATGTTTTGACGCCAAGGACTTTTCACGTACTGTATATAGACAAATTTCTACTATCAATAGACTAAAATAGTCACGATTAAAGGTGTTGTAAGCTACTTTAGCCATTCTAGAATTTCCACAAGATGAGCTGTAGGATTAGCCACGCCCCCTCTTTCCAAATCCCACACTCAAAATTGACCAAATGAGCTTTATTGAGACCGACACAAGCAGATACGTCGTTTTAAACAACAGCAGCAAAACAGCGCCCTCAACTGACAACTGTAATGAACAACATGGCATATAAATAGCATTAAGCCTCAAAAATTCACTGCATCTCGCTGATTAGGTAATCGATATAAACTGGCTCAAAAATCATGTTTTTTTACATAAAAACATTCATTTAAGTCATTTAAGGGTTAAACATCTGCCGCACCGAATCGCATGACACAACAGCATGACGTTGTTTTCTGTGAAGCGCTTCTACAGACGCAGCGCCAACAAAAGTGCCTCTGGTGAGAAATCTCTTTATGTATTGTCATTGAAACCTGTTTGACTCTAAAGAGGAGAATCTCTAGTTTCCTTTGATATGCCGCTTTAAAAAATCGGTTTATTTTTCGCGCATTAGCGCACTGATAAATACGATGTCCACATACGTGGACACTGGAACTAAATTTCCTTAAAAGTTGAAAAACATGTTATTTTGATTAACTTTCACTCTAACACATCTGTGGGTCATTATGCTTCATTTTAATACACATTTGGTTATGTTTAATTTTGTTATCTCTGTGCAATACGAATCTATTCATTAACGTAAATGCATTCCTATATTCACTGTGAAAGATCACATGGATTCATCCAAAATCTCTGTCCTTTTCTGCATATCGATGCCCCCTTTCGGCATATCACGGTGCCGTTTAGTGGCCCGTTCTGCATAATGCGGCGGCTCGTTTCAGCTTATCGCAGGCCCATTTTCCCCGTTTGGCGGCCGGCCCGGTTCTCCCAATGGCCAGTCTGGCCCCTGATCGGCCCCAAAGTGCGTCCACCCACCGGGAAATTGTCCGGTATGCCAGATTACCAATCCAAGCTTGGTCTCAGTCACCATTTTGCTTTGCATTTTTATCCATACAAAGAAAGTAAATGGTGACTGAGACTAACATTCTGCCAAACATCTCCTTTTGTGATCCATGAAAGAAAAAGTCATACAGGTTTGGAACAACATGAGGGTGAGTAAATGATCACCAAACTAACTTTTGAGTTCGTTATCACTGACTTAGTAGCTGAGTTTTTTACTTCAAGTGGACACGCTGTCCTCAAAGCTGCAGTTAAATTGCCGTGTTCTCTGTGTTATGTTTAATGTGATATCAGAGCTGCAGTCTGTCCTGACACTGAAAACAGCCTTTTTGAGCGAGTCGATCTGGTCTTGGTTCAGTTCAGGTAATGCGAGGATGCAGCAGGTATGTGGGTTACAAATCACATGATTAGCTGAAGGGAAAACAACAGACACTGCTGATATCAAATGCTCAAAATGGAGAGTTTAAGCTTGGATGTCACAGATGCTTTTGCCTGGAGACTGGGAGTCTGTGCCCGTGCACATGAGTTTCATTCTGTGCCATTTGAGTCATCACTGAGTCTGTGCTTCATGTGGATTATCTAATGATCTATACATCTGATTATCTTGTGTGTGGGCTTGTTTGAAAGATAATCACCTCCTCTAAGTAATGATATGGGATACTTTGTTCTGTTTATATTACATAAAGTTATAAGCAAAAAGGTGGCATACAAGCAACGCCAGTTCACATAAAACATAATTGTCAAAGACACATACTTAGCTATTACTCGCTATATTTTTGTCTGTGAGTAAAACAAATAGGCTGGTTGTATTTTATTCTTTGAGAGCTTTCCAACAACATATGACACGTGACTATTTAGTCAGTGTCATGTTTTGACCGATTACAATAATACGTACAGTGCAATTATTTTATAATTTATCAAAACGGAACACATCTGATTTGTCGAAAGCACTTGTTCAGTTTTGGTCATAATGTCTACATGCGTTGTAAAGTAGAGCTTCTAAACTTTCAAACGACACCTATTTTGTGTTGCTCAAGACTGTCGTTATTCATATTTCAACTACTGATTTTCTCGCGGGCCCATTCGAGCTTAAAGGGATATGTGTACCAGTTCCTTCAGACATTTCGCACAGCCTTTAAGAGACTTTACCTTTAAATATTTTTGTTAATTTGTTTTACTATATTTTGACTCGGTTATATAAAACAGGGTGTTTTCAATTTTTATTACTTTACATTCTGAATGCATTGATATGTTCAATTTAATATTGCCGCCTTTATTTGTTTAATGTCACCACAATCTGAACTGCAACATATTACAATGAATTATTATTATTATATATTATTACATATACAACTACATCGTATTGATTAAAGATCAATTGTACTGTTATTGTTAAGTGTTACATTGTAACTTCTATGCAAAACGGAATTGCAAAAATAAACAATGTTTTCCTGAATACACCCATCATCTGCCATTGTTTGGAATAATAGACCGTCCCGTCCCCGACTCACGCCATTGGTTGAGTCAACGTTGTTGCGTCGGGCTGGACGGGTCACTCAAAACAAACTTATAATTGCTTATAACTGTTCTTGCATATTAACCTGGGATAGTAGAAAGTATTTTAACAAAAAACAAACAAATCAGCTTTAAATGTTATTGATTTTATATATCTAACCTGATGACCATGTTGCACTGGGCACACATGGGTGTGCGTGTGCCCGCGGGGATATGTTCGGCTCTTTGTACCAGCAAATCTTTAGGGTGAGCTTGAGGCATGGGGCGATGCGGACCCTTCGGAACGCTGTTACTCACCCGTCCGACCGAGGGGCCCATCTGCGGCACAGGTGCACCTGCTTTGGGAAATCCTAATCAAAAAGAAAGAGATTTTAATCTGAGTGACCACTGGGTGAACTTTACCCACAACAGAGACTGTGTTACACAAGACAAAACTGTGAGCGGTAATGAGATCGCCCGATATTGTGCCCGGCCATGTAGCGTGACGGGAGGTGATGGAGAGTTCTAGTTAAGATACAAGAGATCTATCTCTACAGAAGAGTTAATCTCTCAGGGGTTTGGAGGATTGAGCATCTGTGACCGGGACATCCACACTGGCCCGCTGGAAAACAAAGGATCACTTTACTCAGTCTAGAAAAAAAAAACAACATTCCCAGAGCGAGAGGAGACACCTGGCAAAATAATCTGCACGTCTCGGGAGCTCTGGGAGCGGAAGGACAATCCTTCTCTTCTCTCTCTGCCTCCAGAGAGACAGCGGGGGTCAGAGGTCAGGGCACTGTGGTGGGCGACACAGAGCCGCTCATTCAGACGGGTGCTAGAATCAAAGCAGTGCAGGTCACGGAGCAAGTGCCCTCTTGATTTCCCCGTAACAGAGTGAAAATGAGCTGAGTCAACGGATCCCAAACCTGAAAAATGCAGCCTAATGTTTGAATTACATCCAGTCTATTAAGATACCTCCATCTGGTGTGTTTTGGAAGGCAGCAACACTATATGATGTCTAAAATGGCGCAACAATTACGTTGGATGATGCCATTTGAACTGAGAAATGAGTGTTATAGGCATTAAAGGGATAGTTCACTCAAGTAAGAAAATTCTGTCATTATTTGCTCACCCTCACACTGTAACAGAATGACACCCTCAGTCACCATTCACTTTCATTGAGGAAAGATGCAATGAAAGTGAATGGTGACTGAGGCTAATATTATGACTACAATCTCACAAAAGTTATTGTAAAGGAACGCAAAATTATTACGAGGGAACGCAAAAGTTATTGTGAGGGAACACAAAAGTTATTGCGAGGGAACGCAAAAGTTATTGTGAAGGAACGCAAAATTATTACGAGGGAACGCAAACGTTATTGTGAGGGAACGCAAAAGTTATTGTGAGGGAACGCAAAACTATTGTGAGGGAACGCAAAAGTTATTGTGAGGGAACCCAAAAGTTATTGTGAGGGAACGCAAAAGTTATTGTGAGGGAACCCAAAAGTTATTGTGAGGGAACGCAAAACTATTGTGAGGGAACACAAAAGTTATTGTGAGGGAACACAAAAGTTATTGTGAGAGAACGCAAAAGTTATTGTGAGGGAACGTAAAACTATTGTGAGGGAACGTAAAACTATTGTGAAGGAACACAAAAGTTATTGTGAGGGAACATAAAACTATTGTGAAGGAACACAAAAGTTATTGTGAGGGAACGTAAAACTATTGTGAAGGAACGCAAAAGTTATTGTGAAGGAACACAAAAGTTATTGTGAGGGAACGTAAAACTATTGTGAAGGAACGCAAAAGTTATTGTGAAGGAACGCAAAAGTTATTGTGAGGGATCACAAAAACTATTGCAAGGGAACACAAAATTATTATGAGGGAACGCAAAAGTTATTGCGAGGGAATGCAAAAGTTATTGTGAAGGAACAAAAAAGTTATTGTGAGGGAACACAAAAGTTATTGTGAGGGAACACAAAAGTTATAGCGAGGGAACGCAAAAGTTATTGTGAAGGAACGCAAAAGTTATTGTGAAGGAACACAAAAGATATTGTGAAGGAACGCAAAAGTTATTGTGAGGGAACGCAAAAGTTATTGTGAGGGAACACAAAAGTTATTGTGAGGGAACACAAAAACTATTGCAAGGGAACACAAAATTATTACGAGGGAACGCAAAAGTTATTGTGAGGGAACGCAAAAGTTATTGTGAGGGAACGCAAAAGTTATTGTGAGGGAACACAAAAACTATTGCAAGGGAACACAAAATTATTACGAGGGAACGCAAAAGTTATTGTGAAGGAACAAAAAAGATATTGTGAGGGAACACAAAAGTTATTGTGAAGGAACGCAAAAGTTATTGTGAGGGATCACAAAAACTATTGCAAGGGAACACAAAATTATTACGAGGGAACACAAAAGTTATTGTGGAACACAATAGGAGATTGTAATATTAGCCTCAGTCACCATTCACTTTCATTGAGGAAAGATGCAATGAACGTGAATGGTGACTGAGGCTGATATTATGACTACAATCCCCTATTGTGTTCCATGGAAAAAGAAATTCATATGGGTTTGGAATGACATAAGGGTGAGTAAATGATGACAGAATTTTAATTTTTGATCAAACGCTCTTTCAAATGTATTATTATTTTTTTTATTCGTATAAAATTACAAACACAACAATGACTAAAGGTTTGCATAGCATGCAGACATGATTTTAGTCATGAGATTTCACAGAATGAGTTTCATTCTGTGTCATTTGAGTCATCATTGAGTCTGTGTCGTGTATTTGGCGCCATCTCCTGGTGGTCATATGTAACATTGTGCTTCATGTGGATTATCTAATGATCTATACATCTGATTATCTTGTGTGTGGACTCGTTTGAAAGATAATCACAGACTCTAAATAATCATATGTGATGTTTTATGGTCCATTAATATTTTCTGAAGTTATAAGCAAAAACGTGGCATGTAAGCAACACTAAACATAATTGTCAATGACATATATTTAGATATTAGATATTATAGAGCTTTTGAGAGCTCATTCTCATTTATATAAAGTGTAATTCTATAAAATATAATTCTAAAAATTACAAAAACGTTGTCCAGATGCTTAAAAGAATATAAAAGCATTTACATTATCCCTGCTTCTCCCTTGGGCACATACAATAATCTACTCAGCGATGTAAAAAGCTACTATGGGAGCTATTGGAGTATTTGAAAGTCTCAATGGGCGGCGATCACAGGACACAGGTCTCTCCGAGAAATGAGGCCCATCTGCTGCATGAGATGCCGGACGTCCTGTTCTCTCTTCGCTTGAGAGGAACACTTCTAATCTCACAGCTGCTGGACTGCATGTCCTCACTGAGTGTCTGGAATCAATCAATGCGATGGGCTTTAATTGAAGAGATCCTCTCGCAATGAAAGCGTCCGCCACCTCTGACAAATGACCCAAAGCTGCACATGCACAACAGGTCAGTGACTCAGTTGGGGGGTAGACAAGGCGGGTACGGACCATTTGGGATTGAGCAAACGATGAATGCGCCTGCCCAACGCTGCAGTTCATTTGGTGCATGTGGCGCAGTTCCAGTGGCCACCGGCCGTTTACTAAGAGGCCGTGCGACTGTGAGGCGCACATACATATTAAACAGAGAGATACCTGTGTTCCCGCGCTCTCTCGCCAGTCAGCAACCTGCTCTTTAGACACCCGAGAGAGGCATGCTGGGTAAACATGAGGTCTCACTCGCTGCATACCGACATTAAGTCAACACTACAGCAGTGACTCCTGATTTTACCTTGGGCGTCAAGTGGCCAAAATTGTTTATCATACAAAAGTAAACAATAATATCTTCACAAATATTACCATGAACTGCGAGTACAAAGTTACAGAGCCTCTAAGAGGACAGGGCGAAAATTTTATTTCTGAAATAGTTTTACATACCCTCGCAATAGTTTGCGTTCCCGCTGAATTGTTCTATGTTTTAACTAAAATAACCTTATTTTATCCATGATATTCGTAGTAATAGTAGGCCCACTAATACAGGAAAACAAAAACTTTGGTAATACAAATTATAATTTTGTGGTTATTTTGACATGGTATTTGTAGTAAAACTATAGTAACCACAAGATTATCCATGATTATTGTAAATGTATTACGAGGGAACACAAAACCATAGCTAGGGAATACAAAGTTTATTGAAAGGGAACGCAAAACTTATTTCAAGGAAACGCAAAACCTTTATGAGGGAACGTAAAACTATTGCAAGAGAATGTAAAAGATATTGCGAGGGAACTTAAAATTATTACAAGTGAACATAAAACTATTGCGAGGGAACGTAAAACTATTGTAAGAGAATGTAAAAGATATTGCGAGGGAACTTAAAATTATTGCGAGAGAACGTAAAACTATTGCGAGGGAACTTAAAACTATTGTAAGGGAAAACAAAAGTTATTGCGAGGGAACGTAAAACGATTGCGAGGGAACATAAAAGTTATTGCGAGGGAACATAAAACTATTGCGAGGGAACATAAAACTATTGCGAGGGAACATAAAACTATTGCGAGGGAACATAAAACTATTGCGAGGGAACTTAAAACTATTGCGAGGGAAAACAAAAGTTATTGCGAGGGAACATAAAACTATTGCGAGGGAAAACAAAAGTTATTGCGAGGGAACATAAAACTATTATGAGGGAACACAAAAGTTATTGAGAAGGAACACAAAAGTTATTGCGAGGGAACATAAAACTATTACGAGGCAACACAAAAGTTATTGATAAGGAACACAAAAGTTATTGCGAGGGAACACAAAAGTTATTGCGAGGGAACACAAAAGTTATTGATAAGGAACACAAAAGTTATTGCGAGGGAACACAAAATTTATTGATAAGGAACACAAAAGTTATTGCGAGGGAACACAAAAGTTATTGCGAGGGAACATAAAACTATTACGAGGGAACACAAAAGTTATTGATAAGGAACACAAATGTTATTGCGAGGGAACAAAATTTATTGCGAGGGAACACAAAAGTTATTGATAAGGAACACAAAAGTTATTGCGAGGGAACATAAAACTATTACGAGGGAACACAAAAGTTATTGATAAGGAACACAAAAGTTATTGCGAGGGAACACAAAAGATATTGTGAGGGAACGTAAAACTATTAAGAGGGAACACAAAAGATATTATGAGAGAACGTAAAACTATTACGAGGGAACACAAAAGTTATTGCGAGGGAACATAAAACTATTACGAGGGAACACAAAAGATATTATGAGGGAACGTAAAACTATTACGAGGGAACGTAAAACTATTACGAGGGAACACAAAAATGATTACGAGGGAACACAAAAATGATTACGAGGGAACACAAAAATTATTACGAGGGAACATATAACTATTACGAGGGAACACAAAAGTTATTGATAAGGAACACAAAAGTTATTACGAGGGAACGTAAAACTATTACGAGGGAACACAAAAATTATTACGAGGGAACACAAAAATGATTACGAGGGAACACAAAAGTTATTACGAGGGAACACAAACGTTATTGCGAGGGAACACAAATGTTATTGGGAGGGAACACAAATGTTATTGGGAGGGAACACAAATGCACAAATGTTATTGGGAGGGAACACAAAAGTTATCTCGCTTTGGTTCCCCCAAACGCTTCATCTATCCCTTTCAAAAATGATCCATGCTTTGACTACAGTAACCATATTTTAACCATGACATTTATAGTAAAAGGTCACCGCAGGTTTACTATAGTGAAACCATAGTTTTAAAAACTTATATCCAAAATGATAAACATGAAATAGGCTCAACATTTTGGTTTCTAAATGTTTCTAGATTTGGTTTAATGCTTTCAGTAATAATTTGCGGTTGCACAAACTATATTAATCTCATGTAGTCTATGACCTTGTGTAGTTTTCATGTCACACAACCGGTCCATGATAACATCGGTCCAAAATACTGTAGAGTTTGAATGGATGCCTTTGATGTCAGCAAATAAGATACGGGAAGCATTTTCGCCTCTATGTTGCTATCCTAACTACAGCGTACACAATTAAATGGACAATTGCATATTATTATTATTATTAGCATAATGCATGCATGTGACCCCATCAGAGCAGACATCACTACTGTAAAGGACCCAAACACAGACTGCATTAATAAGACCGTCTGGTCCCCAAAGTAAATATTTACTCTCGGACCGTGCAGCGTTCCCAGTGGAGAGCCAAACCAACAACACCTCTGGATACTCAGCACTCATTCATATGGAAAATATGTCTGCATGATTTCATAAACCAGTTCACTGTGAACCTGTATGAAGGTGTAGCATAAAATACAAAACTCTGTGAGCTCAGAGAGTGAAGACTTAAGAACAACGAAACGCAACGCTTCCACCTGCTGGACAAATGAGGAGTGACACTCTTATTATTTGTAAATAACTATAAGTAATAATTATGAACATTAAATATACAGTCACAATGAGAGTACCTGCAGTGTTCCCGGACTGCCAGTTTTTGGTTGAAGCTGGTGTGACGCCGTTGCCCTGTCGAGGGGTCCCAGAGGGGGTTTTGGTCATAGTTTTGACTGAAGATGTTACATGAGAACTGGGCTGAACCTCCTCATCCGCCTCCCTGAAAACAAAACAAGACAGAGAGACTGAAATACTGATACAACAAACTACAGACACACAAATATTCAGCTGAATCTGTGAATCTCTGGATACAATGAAGGGCCAAATCTGAATATATTTGTATAAAATATTTATTTTTATCAGGCTTAATTATAGACATGCTTTACATTTCCATATCTGACCCAAACTATTAACATGCGTAATATAATTATTTCTTTGACACCATGATGTCATAATCAGCCATCTTTCCACATATAACAAGCTTTTTATTTATTTATAATTTATTTTTTAGTCTGCTTCATGAATTTCTTGCTGGTCAGGGTTTGGAAGACCAACGGGGTCAGAAAGATCCTTGAAGACCATATAAATATCATTATGGCATTAATGGATTGCCAGATGCAAATGGAAATGTGCAGAAAAACACTGTAATTATTCTGGAGAACTGATTTGGATCTTCATTGAACAGAATTAATTCAGATTCATATTTATATATTTATATTTATATATTCAGATTCATATTTATATATTCATATTTATATTTATATATTCATATTTATATATTCATATTTATATTTATATATTCAGATTCATATTTATATATTCAGATTCATATTTATACATTCAGATTCATATTTATATTTATACATTCAGATTCATATTTATATATTCATATTTATATTTATATATTCAGATTTATATATTCATATTTATATTTATATATTCAGATTCATATTTATATATTCAGATTCATATTTATATATTCATATTTATATATTCATATTTATATTTATATATTCAGATTCATATATACATATTCATATTTATATATTCATATTTATATATTCATATTTATATTTATATATTCAGATTCATATTTATATATTCATATTCATATTTATATATTCAGATTTATATATTCAGATTCATATTTATATATTCAGATTCATATTTATATATTCATATTCATATTTATATATTCATATTTATATATTCATATTTATATTTATATATTCATATTTATATATTCATATTTATATTTATATATTCAGATTCATATTTATACATTCAGATTCATATTTATATATTTATATTTATACATTCAGATTCATATTTATATATTCATATTTATATTTATATATTCAGATTTATATATTCATATTTATATATTCAGATTCATATTTATATATTCAGATTTATATATTCATATTTATATTTATATATTCAGATTCATATATACATATTAATATTTATATATTCAGATTTATATATTCATATTTATATATTCAGATTCATATTTATATATTCAGATTTATATATTCATATTTATATATTCAGATTCATATTTATATATTCAGATTCATATTTATATATTCATATTCATATTTATATATTCAGATTTATATTTCTATATTCAAATTCATATTTATATATTAATATATTCAGGATTCATATAATTCAGATTCATATTTATATATTTATATTTATATATTCAGATTTATATTTATATATTCAGATTCATATTTATATATTAATATATTCAGGATTCATATAATTCAGATTCATATTTATATATATATATTTAACCTGCCAGAGCTTGAGAGGATCTGCAGAGAAAAATGGAAGAAAATCCTCATATCCAGGTGTACAAGGCTTGTCGCATCATTCCCAAAAACACTTGAGTCTGTAATCGCTGCCAAAGGTGAGTGCTGATTTAAGGGTGTGAATACTTTCAGTCAGACGCTTCACATCTGAAACCTTTCAGTAGATGACTAGATTTATTTGAATGTCACTTTACGATCATGTCTAACTTGCATTGATTCTAGATCCAGTATTATATATAGCCACAGTAGTGTGTGTACCGGTGCTGTTGACATGTTTATGATCGTTGCATTTTTCCTGCAGACAGCCGCGGCGAGTGAAGATGATTCAGCTGAATATTGCCGCAGTCTGGAGCTCGATGTGTGCAAGAAACACACGCCAGGGGTCACGCAGGGCACATATGCACAGACCAGCTGCTAACACGCATCTAATACATGGCCGTGACAACAACAGCAGGTGACTGTGAACTCTTGAGCTCATCTTGAATTAATTACACCCACAGAAAGCCGCCATACGGCTGAATTAATAGACATTAATCTCTACTCAATCAATCTGTTATTGCCTGTGGCTAACAGTGAAGGTACATTACATATTATAGAAGTATTCATATATAATAACCCCTATTTTAATGTTATCTACCCGTAAAAGCTGTGCATTCCATATAGCTCTACTCTAAGCTCCATTTGTTTCAAAAGACATTTCTGTGCAGAATCTCGAGCTCATTTTATCTTTGTATAATTGTGTATACAAGGTATAGTTCACCCATACATTAAAATTCTGTCATCGTTTACTCACCCTCATGTTGTTCCAAACCCATTTGACTTTCTTTCCTTGTTGGAACAGAAAAGGCAGAATGTGCTACGGTGTTAAGAATCCGCATGATGGTCTTCTGGCGGCAAAGGATTCCCAAAGAACTTAGCGGCGAATTTTCGCTGCGTTAACCAATAGAAAGCTGCCTGATTTGGCAGTGACCTCAGAGTGGGTGGTGCTTCATACACAGCTACACTGAATATACACAATGGACAAAGATATCATTTCAGCGTTGTTTTTATTTAACTTAACTCCGCCAGAGTATGAAGTGCAGCATTAAAACAAGGCTATTTATCTGCTCACGCGCTCCGCATACGCCCACGCCATCTTTGCATCTTTGTGGCCGCGCCTTTAGCCTCAGTTACCATCCACTTTTATGACATATTTTCCCATGCACGTAAATGAACACAGAATTCCCATTTTTGGATGAACTATCCCTTTAAGTGCCCTACTTAAGTCAGATATACATAGAGTATATAAACCTAATCAATTCTAATTGGCCTGTTTTTGGTCATTCTGTTTCAAAATCCCTTTGTCAGCAGATAATACACACTTCCTGTTTCCCAACATTACTGAGTGAACTGCTATTTTGTGTACATTGCATTTGCTATCATTAAACTGAATTATAAATATATCAGAATGCTAATAACCGTCAGCTGTGCTAGAGTCTAGACATCAGCATCTGCATTATCAGCCGACGACAACAATGTCAAAATATGTGTCGTTTAACAGTCAAGAGTTCAGAAGATGAAAAGGAAACACAGAGGAGAGATTACAGACACATCAGAAGCAAAGACAAAAGATATAGCTTTATTGGAACATTAAGGCAGAAATACTAGCATATCACAGCAAGAAGCTAGCTCAAAGAACCCTTTGGAATTAGATGTTTTTCTGCATTAATTGGTCATAATATGTGATCTCATTTTCATCAAAGTCATTAACCAGAAATTCATTGTTCCCCCAAGATGATGGCAAGTGGTCCAGACCCAAAGTAGCCCCAAATCAGCTTCCTTCATGGCGTCCTGCCATGGACACCATACCCGTTTAATGTTTTCCATATAGTAGACTCATGATCGGAGATGCTGACCAGTTCCAATGATTCCTTCTAGTTTTTATCTGTCACTCTGGGGCACTGGTTTTTAAAGTCAAAGTCAAAGATGACCCCTTTGAGTCATCTTGGCTGGACGGCCATTTCTAGAGAGAGTACCTATAGTACTAAATCATCTCCATATATAGACAGTTTGTCTAACTGTGGACAGATGAATATCTAACGGCAACTTCTAGTGAGAGTACCTATAGTACTAAATCGTCTGCATTTATAGACAGTTTGTCTAACTGTGGACAGATGAATATCTAACAGCCACTTCTAGTGAGAGTACATATAGTACTAAATCATCTCCATTTATAGACAGTTTCTCTAATTGTGGACAGATGAATATCTAACGGCCACTTCTAGTGAGAGTACCTATAGTACTAAATCATCTCCATTTATAGACAGTTTGTCTAACTGTGGACAGATGAATATCTAACGGCCACTTCTAGTGAGAGTATCTATAGTACTAAATCATCTCCATTTATAGACAGTTTGTCTAACTGTGGACAGATGAATATCTAACGGCCACTTCTAGTGAGAGTACCTATAGTACTAAATCATCTCCATTTATAGACAGTTTGTCTAAATGTGGACAGATGAATATCTAACGGACACTTCTAGTAAGAGTACCTATAGTACTAAATCATCTCCATTTATAGACAGTTTCTCTAACTGTGGACAGATGAATATCTAACAGCCACTTCTAGTGAGAGTACCTATAGTACTAAATCACCTCCATTTATAGACAGTTTCTCTAACTGTGGACAGATGAATATCTAACGGCCACTTCTAGTGAGAGTACCTATAGTACTAAATCATCTCCATTTATAGACAATTTGTCTAACTGTGGACAGATGAATATCTAACGGCCACTTCTAGAGAGAGTACATATAGTACTAAATCGTCTGCATTTATAGACAGTTTGTCTCTCTGTGGACAGATGAATATCTAAACTCTT
Source organism: Xyrauchen texanus (assembly GCF_025860055.1). Taxonomy (NCBI): domain Eukaryota; kingdom Metazoa; phylum Chordata; class Actinopteri; order Cypriniformes; family Catostomidae; genus Xyrauchen; species Xyrauchen texanus. The sequence continues at coordinate 1,406,612 of NC_068319.1, forward strand.
CCAGGTGACTTTTTAACCCTTTCCATCTTTATGCAAAGCAACATTCATAGGTCTTCTGAGATCTCTATAGTGAGGCATGGTCCATGTCAGCAGATGCTTCTTATGAACAGCAAACACAAAATATTTGAGTGCTTTTTATGAGTCAAAGAAGCACTAACCCACACCTACAATCTCATTTCATTAATTGGATGCCAGGTTTGCCAACTCCTGACTCTAATTAGCTTTTGTTGACGTCATTAGCCTATGGGGTTCACATACTTTTTACAACCTATATGGCGAATCTTCATAGGACACATTCAATATGTACAAGAACAATACAATAACGTGTGTGTTATTAGTTAAAGCAGATTGTGTTTGTTCATTATTGTAACTTAGAAAAAGATCAAACCAGATTTTCATTTATCCATAAATGCAGGTAATTCCAAAGGGTGTACATACTTTTTCTTGGCACTGTAAATTCATTTCAGAAAGTGTGTATGCAAGCATGAAAATACAGAGGAGACAGAAAAAGAAAACACAGACTGAGCTGGAAGCAAACGCGGATCTGGATCATGCAAAGAAAAACAACCGAAACGTCATATGAAGAACTGTGAGGTAACTATCTGCTATAACAGTGGTTCTCAACGGGGGCGGAGTGGGCGTTCAAAGGATGCCAGGGGGCGCTGCATTAGGTTACAAATGGGGGCATTTATCAGCCATGCTATTCAAATATATCGTCAAGTTCCTGTTTGCATTAAAATGTTTATCTAGACAGAGCAGCGCGAGCGCAAAGCAGGTGCGTTTGCACGTGGCAAGATGCGGAAGCCATTTAAATTCGGCACAGGATTCTACAGGACCACCCTTGAAGTTACTGTAGCAACACTAACTGTACTTTAGGCAGAAATAGATTCATAATGCATAGATCACTACTTCAGCTCTATTATAGGCCACATTAGGGGAGTGAGGGGATACAATCAGGGCCACAGATGGCCAAATTGATGCCCTGTGTAGAGTTCGGGGGCATTCTGGTGCCCTCCTAGGGTAAGATGCCCTACGGTGCCCTACGCAGACGGCGTTGTATGCTTATAGGGAGCGGCGGATAGTGGATACAATACATTTTTGTTACAACTTTTAAATGTATATATTTTGTATTTACTGTTTTTCCATGTGTTTACTAAGGTCTTGTTACAAATACCACTGTTTAAACTATACAAATAAATAAATAAATACATTTAAAATTTTATAAGGGCAAATGCAAATACACTTTTTTTTTTTTGGATTAAATAGAAATGCATAAAAAAAAAAAAAAAATTGGCACTTTTGGTGATACCAGTACATTTACATCCACTCAAAATCAATGCTGCAATCAGGGCTGGACTGGTAATCTGGCATACCGGGCATTTTCCCGGTGGGGCAACGCACTTTGGGGCCGATCAGGGGCGGACTGGCCATCGGGAGAACCGATTGGGACAGTGGGTCGGTCGCGAAATGGCCCAAATGGGCTGCGATAGGCTAAAATGAGCCGCCGCATTATGCAGAACGGACCACAAAATGTTGCCGCGATTTGCAGAAAAGGACAGCGAACACCCCCCCCCCATCAACAACTTTTGGGCCAGTTGCTGTGTGAAATCCCGGGCCGATTTCTCTTCCCAGTCCAGCCCTGATGGCAATGTAGAATGAGCATTTCAGTGGGACAAAATATGCAACATTATTGGTCTTTTCACTTATTTTAAAATATAATAACAATACCACTTTTATTAATAGTTTCTATCTTCGCATTTTAAATTTATAGACCCCAGATATCGCCCTCCAGCTGCTCGAATTCAAGAAACGCAACACAAAGTCTTTTTGGGCAACACAAAGTCTCCGATTTAAATACGTCACTTAATCTGAGGGGGTTAGGTAATGAAATAGGGGGGCGTTCATCAAAAAAAAAACGTTCCAGAACCACTGTTCTATAAACATATGTGTCCCTAGGAAACATCAAACATCGTTCATCCGAACCGTGTAAAACCGCAAACCCTGACACCTTTACACACACACACACACACACACACACACACACCACACACACACACACACACACACACACACACACACACACACACTTCCTGTTTGACAGACGTTTGGAGCTGAACGAGGAATATTAATCTAACGTGAGCTGCTGGATTCAGGGACTACTGTATGTTGAGCATTCGGGCCGATACATCATGATGCCAGTCTCTCAGTTTGTTGTACTGGGGCCGAACCAACTCTGGGTCCACTTTATTCACCCTGCCACCACGATGATGGAGAGAGAGAAACAGCAAATGAAGAGTGATCAATTCATTCATTCAGCTATTTTATTGCAAACTGTGATTATTTGGAGTATGCAGAAGGACATGCACATGACAACATGCTCATCTCTACGATTATACTCGCTTCAGGACGTCAAGTGTCGACTCGATACTGTACCAAAGATGGTTAGCATGTCAACATAAATGTGCATAAAAGCGTTCAACAATGTGCATGCTAGTTGAGTGCTTCCTGAAGCTGCTCTGGGACACATGTTTATCTATTCCCAGAGTCAAGTGGTTTTGGGAAAAGCAGCTCTGATTACCTACAATCCCATTTAATGACCAACAATTGCACTAAACGACAGGGCAGTTTAAGGCATTGCTCTGGTCAGGGAGATTATGACTAATCAGCACACCGGATCATCTGGGATACAGGGAAGTTTTCGTGGTTTTGCTGGAATATGAACCCTGATATCTGCTCTAGGCATTGAACACACAAGGCTTCAGATCATTTAAATAGAGACACAAAGCCACACTCGTGTTCGGAAGACCAGCACACGTGAACTTACTTCTTTCCGGACTGATTCTCCTGGGCTTGATCTGCCAGAGAGAAATGAGAGAGAATGAACAAACTGTGTAAGGAAAGATTCATATGACATGCTACGAGTCTTTAGAAGGTTTAGAGGTTTTGGTGTGCAGTATAAGTGCCACTTTAATAACACTCAAAGTAAATAAATCAATCAATAAAAAGTCCAGTATCACACTGAAGGGGTTTATTATGCAATAATGACCGACAAATTAACATTATGCGGCTTATTACTTGGCAACCGATAAATGGATGTGAAATATTAATTTGAGATTATTAAAAACATTTTTGCATGAGAAATACATTTTTCTTAATCATAATTTTGTATCTCGTATCATCCTTAAAACAAGAGAAATGTACTTGAGGTCGATATTAACCCTTTAAGCTCTGAAGGGTTTCCTGTTTCAGTGGAATACCCAAAATTAAAGGTGTATAATTCGACAAAAACAAAAAACAAAACCAAACAATGAGGGTCGAGTGTTTAGTGTCATTGTAAAGAAACGTTCCACCTTTTTTAATTATATAGATTATGACACATTCGAAGACTCTCAGCGTGAGAAACTGCTGAAAAATAAATAAAAAGTAGCCAAAAATGTTCTTTTTTACTTATTTTTCTTATTTTACATTATATATCTCTAAGTGTAAACAATGTGGCTCTAAAAAAACACTTTTATTTTGTTCCCGATCATGTCAACTGTAATGCTGGAAACTTTTGTGTTGATACGACAAAGCGATCAAAAGTTCCAACATTACAAATATAATGTATCATAGTGTCCAAAAACATCTCCAAACAAATAAAAGATAATAATTGTACATAAGAACTAATTACACATGCAAACACAACAATGACTAAAGGTTTGCATAGCATGCAGACATGATTTTAGTCATGAGATTTCACAGAATGAGTTTCATTCTGTGTCATTTGAGTCATCATTGAGTCTGTGTCGTGTATTTGGCGCCATCTCCTGGTGGTCATATGTAACATTGTGCTTCATGTGGATTATCTAATGATCTATACATCTGATTATCTTGTGTGTGGACTCGATTGAAAGATAATCACAGACTCTAAATAATCATATGGGATGTTTTATGTTGTTGACTTTTTCGTGAGGTTAAAATGGAAAACACGGCATATGAGCAACACCAATTATGCAATTGTCAAAGACACATAATTAGCTGTTACTCACTATATTTTCATCTGTGAGTAAAACAAATAGTCTGGTTGTATTTTACTCTTCTAGAGCTTTCCAACAACATATGACGCATGAATATTTGATCAGTTTGATATTTTTACTGATTGCAATAATACGTGCAATGCAAAAACGGAGCATTTCTGAATTATCTCCAAATTTCAAAGCACTTGTTCAGTTTTGGTCATAATAGGTCTGCAGATATGTTAATCTGAGATGCAAACAATGCATATGGTTTTCAGAGTCTTAAATGATGTTTCTTACCCCACTGGATTACCCCATTACGATATTAATGATTGATGGTTTTATTAAATAACGATTGGGTTCCTGTCGCTCAGCTGGTAGAACATGGCACCAGCAATGCCAATATAATGGGTTTGATTTCCAAGGAACACTCAAACTGATTCAATGTATACCTTGAGAGAGTCACTTTGGATAAAAGCATCTCTTTTTTTTTGAAAGCACAAATCTAAGAACATTTAATAAGGTTTAATTTGAGATATTTGTACAGAAAAACTGATTAAGATTTTAATGGAGAATAAGACCACGAGTTTCGAGAGAAACATATATTTATTTCATATATACATACACGTTCTGGAATATAATCGCACTTTAATAGTGTTTAAAAGGGATCATTTGAGTCAGTCGGTCATCACTGCAAAATAAAACAGATTTTTATACGACTAATTACCAAATAAAGAAATAAATGGAGATATATATATATATATATATGAGTGTAAATCATGTTATTGCATAAGAAGAGTGTGATGTGATGAAACCAGCAAAACACACAAAAAATAAATCCACTCCTAATCAGTATTTTTGTCTTTTTTTCAGTAAAAAAATATAAATGTAAACATCTTTTTGAAACTAAGATACATTTATCTGATTAGCGAAAACTATTTTTCAGAGTATGTGTCTTAAATACTGTCATTTTTCTCACCCATACTGGAAAATAAATGGATAAACATGTAAAAAAATATATATTTCATAAGATTGTTCACTTATCTTGAATCAGATAAAAACAATATATATATATATATATTTAAAAAAATACAAAAATCATATATAAAAACAAAAATGTAAAAAAAATATATATATAAAAAAAATTATATATATATATTCTTGTTTTAATCACAGATCTAACACATTTTAATTTTTTTTATATATATATTTTTCCTGTGAAATGAGACAAAAATCCTGATTAGATTCACAGTTACAGTATGTGAGACAGTTTTACGGCGGGTTGTTACCTTTCTCTGTGCCCGTGATCTGTGCCAGGATACGGAAGGATCTGGACTGTGACGTGCCCGTGCGCGGGTGCCAATCCTCCGTGTCCTCGATCAGACGCTTTTTACTGGCATCACCGAGCGGAGACAAATGATGCCCCTCCGTCTCCACGACGGGTTTCCGAGCGGTCCTGACACACACAAACACACGATTAATAATGTCTGCATTATATATAAACACACTCGTGTGACGTCATCAACGTGATCCTTTACCTGGGAGGAGTTTTTCTGAGGTTCATGTGAAAGAGGAAATGAGAAAAGACAGAAAAGGAAATGAGAGATAGACGAGAACTCCTCATCCACACATCTAAAGAGGACACAAGATCTGTTTCACTTACTTTAGGATACTCTGAGGTCCACTACGGAAATAAAATGCAAAGAAATATTAATAGAGATAATATTACTACGCCATTAATTTGTGCAAATGAACAAAATTGATCAAAGTTCACTTGTTTCAGCATGCAAACGTCATTCAAGACCATTTAGTGTGTCAGCGAGTATTTAAAGTATCTTCCAATATTTAAACTTACAAATATAATCATTTTATTTTTTTGTCCTTGAGGTTCATCAAAATAAATAATAATCATAAAAATAATCAATAGAATTTGATTTGTCATGATATGAACCTTTTTTAAACTTCAAGACATTAAAGTTTGGACACTTACAACTCCGACCACAAGATGTCTCCACCTTCCAACTAACTCTCAGTCTATGCTGACCAAATCCCCCTCTCTCTCTCTCTCTCTCTCTCTCTCTCTCTCTCTCTCTCTCTCTCCCCTCTCTCTCTCCCCCTCTCCCTTCTCCCCCTCCCCCTCTCTCTCTCTCCCTCCCCCTCAATACTCTCTCTCTCTCTCTCTCTCTCTCTCTCTCTCTCTCTCAATTCAATTCAAATGAGTTTTATTGGCATGACAATTTGTACATTGTGCCAAAGCATAGAACAAATTCTGTATTGAATAAGTGTGGAAAATAAAATAAACAGTGTATATAGTTTCAGTGGCGTGTGTGTGTGTGTGTGTGTCTGTATGTCTGTGCGTGAGTGTGTGTGTGTGATTGTGAGTGAGTGTGTTTGAGTCTGTGTGATTGTGAGTGTGTGTCTGTATGTCTGTGCGTGAGTGTGTGTGTGTGTGATTGTGAGTGAGTGTGTTTGAGTCTGTGTGATTGTGAGTGTGTGTCTGTATGTCTGTGCGTGAGTGTGTGTGTGTGTGATTGTGAGTGAGTGTGTTTGAGTCTGTGTGATTGTGAGTGTGTGTCTGTATGTCTGTGCGTGAGTGTGTGTGTGTGTGATTGTGAGTGAGTGTGTGTGTGTGTGATTGTGAGTGTGTGTGATTGTGTGTGTGTGTGTGTGTGATTGTGATTGTGAGTGTGTATGTGTGTGTGTGTGTGTGATTGTGAGTGTGTGTCTGTATGTCTGTGCGTGAGTGTGTGTGTGTGTGATTGTGAGTGAGTGTGTGTGTGTGTGATTGTGAGTGTGTGTGATTGTGTGTGTGTGTGTGTGTGATTGTGAGTGTGTGTCTGTATGTCTGTGCGTGAGTGTGTGTGTGTGTGATTGTGTGTGTCTGTATGTCTGTGCGTGTGTGTGTGATTGTGTGTGTGATTGTGTGTGTCTGTATGTCTGTGCGTGTGTGTGTGTGTGTGATTGTGTGTGTGTGTGTGTGATTGTGTGTGTCTGTGCGTGTGTGTGTGTGTGTGATTGTGTGTGTCTGTATGTCTGTGCGTGTGTGTGTGTGTGTGATTGTGTGTGTGTGTGTGTGATTGTGAGTGTGTGTCTGTATGTCTGTGCGTGAGTGTGTGTGTGTGTGTGTGATTGTGAGTGAGTGTGTGTGTGTGTGTGTGATTGTGAGTGTGTGTGATTGTGTGTGTGTGTGTGTGATTGTGATTGTGAGTGTGTATGTGTGTGTGTGTGTGTGTGTGTAAATGGGCGCATCACTGTTTGGTCGACTCTTCCCTCTTTTTTTTGGATTTGATGTATTTTGTCTCTTTGTTCACCAAGTAAATATTGAGCTTGTGCATCATTCTTTAACTTTTTGAAGTTGGGACAAATCATTTCAAATTTGGGAAAGAAGTGTTTTGGAATGTCATCATAATTAGGGCAGGTGGTGAAGAAGTGCAGCTCTGTTTCTATTTGTCCTTGTTACAGTACGGGCATAACCTGCCCTCTCTGGGCATCAGCACTCGCTGTATCTGCCCTTCTGTATTATCAGTGCTGTCTGTCTGTATCTGCCCTTCTCTATCATCAGTGCTGTCTGTCTGTATCTGCCCTTCTCTATCATCAGTGCTGTCTGTCTGTCTGTATCTGCCCTTCTCTATCATCAGTGCTGTCTGTCTGTCTGTATCTGCCCTTCTCTATTATCAGTGCTGTCTGTCTGTCTGTATCTGCCCTTCTCTATCATCAGTGCTGTCTGTCTGTCTGTATCTGCCCTTCTCTATTATCAGTGCTGTCTGTCTGTCTGTATCTGCCCTTCTCTATCATCAGTGCTGTCTGTCTGTCTGTACCTGCCCTTCTCTATTATCAGTGCTGTCTGTCTGTCTGTATCTGCCCTTCTCTATTATCAGGCTGTCTGTCTGTCTGTATCTGCCCTTCTCTATTATCAGTGCTGTCTGTCTGTATCTGCCCTTCTCTATCATCAGTGCTGTCTGTCTGTATCTGCCCTTCTCTATAGTCAGACTGTCTGTCTGTCTGTATCTGCCCTTCTGTATTATCAGTGCTGTCTGTCTGTATCTGCCCTTCTCTATCATCAGTGCTGTCTGTCTGTATCTGCCCTTCTCTATCATCAGTGCTGTCTGTCTGTCTGTATCTGCCCTTCTCTATAGTCAGACTGTCTGTCTGTCTGTCTGTATCTGCCCTTCTGTATTATCAGTGCTGTCTGTCTGTCTGTATCTGCCCTTCTCTATAGTCAGACTGTCTGTCTGTCTGTCTGTCTGTATCTGCCCTTCTGTATTATCAGTGCTGTCTGTCTGTCTGTATCTGCCCTTCTCTATAGTCAGACTGTCTGTCTGTCTGTATCTGCCCTTCTCTATAGTCAGACTGTCTGTCTGTCTGTCTGTCTGTATCTGCCCTTCTGTATTATCAGTGCTGTCTGTCTGTCTGTATCTGCCCTTCTGTATTATCAGTGCTGTCTGTCTGTCTGTATCTGCCCTTCTCTATCATCAGTGCTGTCTGTCTGTATCTGCTCTTCTCTATCATCAGTGCTGTCTGTCTGTATCTGCCCTTCTCTATTATCAGTGCTGTCTGTCTGTCTGTATCTGCCCTACTCTATGTCCATTGCTGTCTGTCTGTCTGTATCTGCCCTTCTCTATGTCCATTGCTGTCTGTCTGTCTGTCTGTCTGTATCTGCCCTTCTCTATAGTCAGACTGTCTGTCTGTCTGTCTGTATCTGCCCTTCTCTATAGTCAGACTGTCTGTCTGTCTGTCTGTATCTGCCCTTCTCTATAGTCAGACTGTCTGTCTGTCTGTCTGTATCTGCCCTTCTCTATCATCAGTGCTGTCTGTCTGTCTGTATCTGCCCTTCTCTATCATCAGTGCTGTCTGTCTGTATCTGCCCTTCTCTATTATCAGTGCTATCTGTCTGTCTGTATCTGTCCTTCTCTATAGTCAGTCTGTCTGTCTGTCTGTATCTGCCCTTCTCTATTATCAGGCTGTCTGTCTGTCTGTATCTGCCCTTCTCTATTATCAGGCTGTCTGTCTGTCTGTATCTGCCCTTCTCTATTATCAGGCTGTCTGTCTGTCTGTATCTGCCCTACTCTATGTCCATTGCTGTCTGTCTGTCTGTATCTGCCCTTCTCTATAGTCAGTCTGTCTGTCTGTCTGTATCTGCCCTTCTCTATTATCAGGCTGTCTGTCTGTCTGTATCTGCCCTTCTCTATTATCAGGCTGTCTGTCTGTCTGTATCTGCCCTACTCTGTCCATTGCTGTCTGTCTGTATCTGCCCTTCTCTATAGTCAGTCTGTCTGTCTGTCTGTATCTGCCCTTCTCTATAGTCAGTCTGTCTGTCTGTCTGTATCTGCCCTTCTCTATTATCAGGCTGTCTGTCTGTCTGTATCTGCCCTACTCTATGTCCATTGCTGTCTGTCTGTCTGTATCTGCCCTTCTCTATAGTCAGTCTGTCTGTCTGTCTGTATCTGCCCTTCTGTATTATCAGGCTGTCTGTCTGTCTGTATCTGCCCTACTCTATCATCAGTGCTGTCTGTCTGTCTGTATCTGCCCTTCTCTATGTCCATTGCTGTCTGTCTGTCTGTATCTGCCCTTCTCTATAGTCAGTCTGTCTGTCTGTCTGTATCTGCCCTTCTCTATTATCAGGCTGTCTGTCTGTCTGTATCTGCCCTACTCTATGTCCATTGCTGTCTGTCTGTCTGTATCTGCCCTTCTCTATAGTCAGTCTGTCTGTCTGTCTGTATCTGCCCTTCTCTATTATCAGGCTGTCTGTCTGTCTGTATCTGCCCTTCTCTATTATCAGGCTGTCTGTCTGTCTGTATCTGCCCTACTCTATGTCCATTGCTGTCTGTCTGTCTGTATCTGCCCTTCTCTATAGTCAGTCTGTCTGTCTGTCTGTATCTGCCCTTCTGTATTATCAGGCTGTCTGTCTGTCTGTATCTGCCCTACTCTATCATCAGTGCTGTCTGTCTGTCTGTATCTGCCCTTCTCTATGTCCATTGCTGTCTGTCTGTCTGTATCTGCCCTTCTCTATTATCAGTGCTGTCTGTCTGTCTGTATCTGCCCTTCTCTATCATCAGTGCTGTCTGTCTGTCTGTATCTGCCCTTCTCTATCATCAGTGCTGTCTGTCTGTCTGTATCTGCCCTTCTCTATCATCAGTGCTGTCTGTCTGTCTGTATCTGCCCTTCTCTATCATCAGTGCTGTCTGTCTGTCTGTATCTGCCCTTCTCTATCATCAGTGCTGTCTGTCTGTCTGTATCTGCCCTTCTCTATCATCAGTGCTGTCTGTCTGTCTGTATCTGCCCTTCTCTATTATCAGTGCTGTCTGTCTGTCTGTATCTGCCCTTCTCTATCATCAGTGCTGTCTGTCTGTCTGTATCTGCCCTTCTCTATCATCAGTGCTGTCTGTCTGTCTGTATCTGCCCTTCTCTATCAACAGTGCTGTCTGTCTGTCTGTATCTGCCCTTCTCTATCAACAGTGCTGTCTGTCTGTCTGTATCTGCCCTTCTCTATCATCAGTGCTGTCTGTCTGTCTGTATCTGCCCTTCTCTATTATCAGTGCTGTCTGTCTGTCTGTATCTGCCCTTCTCTATCAACAGTGCTGTCTGTCTGTCTGTCTGTATCTGCCCTTCTCTGTAGTCAGGCTGTAGTCTCTCTCTCTCTCTCTCCTCTCTCTCTCTCTCTCTCTCTCTCTCTCTCTCTCTCTCTCTCATAACAACACTCTGTGGAGGTAAATATCGTGCTGCTGCTATTTATACAGCTTTTAAATACACAAGAGAATTAATGTAAGTGCCATGAATAAACACACTGACACATGATTGACAGCAGCACATGCTCGAGTGATGACATCACTGTGACAGCACACCATTGAACCCTGACTCTTCATAAACACTTCATAAATGATTTAATGGAAGCGGTGATTAAATACTATTCTAATGAAGAGTATTTGACATCAGTTAGTTACTGTGAAAGAACACAATGCACGTCACACAGATACAAATATCTCCAACACTAACTTTGTCAAGGGCTCCTCCTGTAGAGACAGACAGACAGACAGACAGACAGACAGAGAGAGAGAGAGAGAGAGAGACAGGTGGAGAGTAAGACATCTCAAGCGTTCTGTTTGAAAAGTGGCTGATCATAGACAACGTCAAGACCCATGCAGAAAGTCATGCACGTCAGCCAGAAACAGACACAAGTATGCATGAATGTTTGGTCGCTGCATTGTAAACATGCGTCCCATTATACGTATATACTTATATGTGTTTTACTTGGGTGCATTTTTCCACTGGTAGGGGTGGAACAACATACTATAATAATCTGAGAGTTTCCTGACAATGCAAACAGTGTCGTCCGATTCACAAACAAATGATTCTTGAGAACTTTGAAGCTCAAAAAAGCACATAAATGCAGCATAGAAGTTATCCATATGACTCCAGTGGTTTAATCCATGTCTTCAGAAGTGATACGATAGCTGTGGGTGAGAAACAGATCCATATTTAAGTCCTTTTTTACTTTCATATTC